>NC_142082.1:129512528-129815558 GCF_054644295.1 Miniopterus natalensis
AAACAGTCAGAGAGGGTTAAACAGAGAGTCCAGCGTTTCCCAGACACCTTTCTGCTGGAACCATATTGCATCTCTGAGTTAGTTTCCCTACAATATTATGTTACTGGTTTATGGATTTACTGCACTATACTTGTTATCATCATTGTAGAGGGTACTCTTTCTACTTATAAAAAAAGTTTGCTGCCCAGTCAGCATGGCTCAGCAGCTGAGCATCGACCTATGACCCAGGAGCTTGAGGTTCGATTCCCAGTCAGGGCACACGCCCGGGTTGCAGGCTCAACCTCTGGTGGGCAACCTGCAGGAGGCAGCCAATCAATGACTCCTACTCATCATTAATGCTTTTATTTCTCTCTCACCCTCTACCTTCTTCTCTCTGAAATCAATAAAGACATATTTAATAATTTTTTTTAAAAAGCTTGCTGTAAAACTATGCCTTGTTACATTAGTAGTGGCCTCATACCTCTCTTGTTTTCCATGTCTCTTGATTGCACCATTTTCTCCAGTGGTTGATTTAATCTTGTGATGTTTTGTACAATGACATGCTGTATAACCTTGTAGCCTAGGAGCAATAGGCTATACCATGTAGTCTAGGTGTGTAACAGGCTATACTATCTAGGTTTGTGTAAGTGCACTCTGTGATCCCATAATGAAATTGCCTAATGACACTCAACTGTATTACATTGTTTTAGGGTTTTTTTTATTGTTATTTTTTAAAATATATCTTTATTGATTTCAAAGAGAGGAAGAGAGAGGGAGAAAGAGAGATAGAAACATCAGTGATGAGAGAGTCATCATTGGTCAGCTGCCTCCTACACACCCCCCACTGGGGATTGAGCCCACAACCCGGGCATGTGCCCTGACCAGGAATTGAACCTCAGTCTCCTGGATCCTAAGTTGATGCTCAACTCCTGAGCCACGCCCGGCCGGGCACATTGTTAAAATATATTTTCCTCGTGCTCTAAGAACTGCCATATCCTTTAATGCTCCTAGGATCCAACCTGGTAGATCCTTCCATCAGCGAAGACACCATGCTGCAGCCACTCTCGACCAATGAGAGCTGAATCGAGCATGTGGTAATGCATGTTGTTTTCTTCCATGGGGCCTGTCTGACATCTATATGTGTCAAGAGACATCTAAGTGATGGCACCATACCATCTACAAAGAAACAGCAAAGGATACTAAGCTGGATGTTAAAGTGCAACTTTGATAACGTATTCAGTGACATAATGGAAGAAACGGAGGGTAAAGACTAGCAGGCAATTAGGGGTTGATGGAAATCCTTAGGCAAATGAAAGGCATCAATGTGGCTTGGGAGGAGTGAGCTGCCGTTGTATGAAACTCTGACCAGAGGCTGACCATGACTTCAGAGGATCTGAAGAGAGGGGAAGAGCTATTGACAAAGAAATTGCTGGAAATTCATCTTTATGGGGACCAGTCCATGTACTGCTGTGATTGCTCCCATTTAAGGATCCCGTCTCGTCTGTTAATGGAACAGCCTTGTGCTGCCTCTTTTAATAGCTTCCACATATCTCAGTCCAGTGACCAGCCTTCTTCCAGCATTGTCCTACCATAGCCTTCCATGCAGAGAAACGAAAAGTTTACAGTCACACAATTTTTCATATCAAAGGAGGATCTATTAGAAGAGCTAACCCAGAGGGACCATCTTACTCAGGGAGAGCCAAAGCAGCACGTTTTATGGGAAGCATGCCCAGTTTAGAAATTACCCATCTCAAAAAATCCAGGAATGAAAATTGCCAGACCTAGAAGATATAATTTGGGGACCCCTATTCCTATAAGCTCCTATTTTCAGGTGTCCTCTCAGCTTTTACATTCAAAAAGGTAGGACTTTTCCACATGTATGAGTTAGCTATTATTATATAACAAACCATCCCTATCACTAGTGGCTTAAAATAACTAGCATTTGTTATTTATTGTGAGTCTACCTATTGGCTGGGCAGTACTCATGATTTGGGCTTGACACAACTGATGTTAATTGGGCATAGGTCCATGTGGGCCCGCATTCTCTAGCAAGCTAGCCTGGGTTCATTCTCATGGTAACTGCAGGCATTAAAGACAATAAAGAAAGCAGACTTCAATGTATAAGCACTTTTACAAGCCGATAGCATCCCATCTAATTGAGTATTATGTTTGAGTTAGCTATTGAACAACTAAAGACAGATATCAAGGGGAAAATTAACATATGAATCTACATTTGAGGAAGAGATCAGGGCGGGAGATAGAGATAGATAGATAGAGATAGAGATGATAGAGATAGAGATAGAGATAGAGATAGAGATAGAGATAGAGATAGAGATAGAGATAGAGATAGAGATAGAGATAGAGATAGAGATAGAGATATAGAGATAGAGATGATAGAGATAGAGATCAGGGCGGGAGATAGAGATAGAGATAGAGATAGAGATAGAGATAGAGATAGAGATAGAGATAGAGATAGAGATAGAGATAGAGATAGAGATAGAGATAGATAGAGATTTGAAGGCCACAGACATATGAATTCTATTTATAGCCAGATGACTGGATAAAACTCACATTGGAAGGAATGTAAAAAGAGTAGAGAAGAGGGCCTGACTGGGTCTTAGTAAACTCTAGTATTTAGAGGTTGAGCAGGGGGAAAAAGAGACCAAAGGGGACTCACAGTAACCAACAAAGTAGGAAGGAAACCAAGAGAATGTGGTATTATGGAAGCCCCCGGAGGAAAGAGGGATTTCAAGAGATAACAGTTGGATTGTGCTGAGTTCCGAGATGTCACACTCTAACCCTTTTGGACTGGTAGAGCTCCATCTGTTCCAGAGCCAGCACGCTGTACAGCGTGCTCAAGTTACTGAACTTTCTTTTCCTCTATCTCACATCTCCAGGCCATGCTCTCCTTGCCTCTGCAGCTTCACCTACATTGCAACCTCCACCAAAAACACTCTTCCCTCCATCACCCCTCTCCAACCTCTGCTTCTCCAGATCTGGTGGAGGGGCCACTTCCACGTGCCTTGGAAGAACGCTGTGCTACCCTATTATATTATTCTGTTCAGGCTGCCATAAAGAATACTACAGACTGGGAGGCTTAACCCTCAGATGTTTATTTTTCTCACAGTTCTGGAGGCTAGAAGTACAATATCAAAGTACCATTGCAGAGGCCTCTCTCCTTGGCTTATAGATAGCTGCCTCTTTGCTGTGTCTTCACATGGCCTTTTCTCTGTGCAAGTACCCAGAACTCTCTGGTGTCTCTTCTCTTAAGGACACCAGTCCTGTTGGATTAGGGCCCCATCCTTATAACCTCATTTAACTTTAATTACCTCCTTAAAGGCCCTATCTCAAATACAGTCACGTTGAGGGTTAGGGCTTCAGCACAAAATTAGGGGGAACACAATCCAGTCCATCAAAGCATTTATTGGATGATAACTTCTATAGTCCCCATTTGGCTATAAGTTCCATGAGGCCAAGCCCCAGCAATATGTATATTTTGTTTTCTGTTCTCTTCAGCATGTAGCACAGTGCCTAACAGTGCTAAAATAAACATTTACACTTACAAATAAATAAGAACTTCAATGCAGGATTCATGTCTGCTACAGCATCTGACTAACCAACATAGGTAGCCAAGACTGTACCCCAATTGGAAATCCTCCCAGGAGTATCCCATTTTCAGCAGGTGGTAAAATCTCACCCATTTGAGATAAATGGAAGGAAGCCTATTGTAAGTTAGTAAGAAATTACAGAATTTTGAAAGAAGTTTTGGTGGTTTCAAGTAATATGTAAAAATTATCTGTCATATCTGAGCTACTGCTTTGTGATTTGTCCACTAATTGTTTGCCTTCAAACAAAATGTTAAAATAGTTTAAAATGTGATGAAAGTCCTTTTTTAAGTAAATGTTGCAATCATCCTGAAAATGAGTTCCTACTATCCCTTTGTTAAGCAAATTCTACTTGCTACACAAGGGCAAAGGTAAACTTTAACCCAGCCTCCAGAAAACACCAAGTCCCTGTTCTGGATTCCTAAGGTCCCACACTTTAGGACGGGTGAAAAGCGGGTTGGGGCTCAGAATTGCATTATTTTAAAACTCTATGTCTTTGCTATATAATTTCAAAATAGCAAGTTTGACTTATAGGTATTAAAATACTATATTTAGAAATAGGAAGTCAGCAACAACATATACACCCTTCTCCTTCCTCCTCCCGAGGATCACACACAGAGATTTTTTACAGATACAAAATGCTTTGGAAATATAGAAACTACTTTTTTTTAGGCATTTGATTTCTAGGTTTTCCTAAACTCTAAAATGTGTTAGGAAGAAAAAAACCTCTTTTAACAGGTTTCCAACTGTTCAGAGGTGTTAACCCTTCAAGGCTGCCTTTCTTCTTTTTAAATAGAGTGTATTTAAGGGAAAAGCTGACTTGGGATGTAATTGCCTACTTCCAGTTAGAGCGTCACAGTGCTCAGCTCCCTGAGGGTTCCAGCTTCCTCTGTAGCTGGATTAAGTGGCTATTATCCCAGTGGTAGCCCCAGTGAGACTCAGTGACATGTGACAAACAAGCTGACACAGACAGTACTAACAATAACACAAGAACAGACACACCCTGGCCTGTTCCTCTTCCAACCCTCGGCGGTGTCAAGTAGAAAAATAATTTGAAGAGGCAGCACAGACAATAGCTCTGGCTTCAGGAATCACCGCAGGAAGCCAATTTGCTAAACAACTGTATAGTGTAGCAGGGAAGGGGGGCAGATGCTGGCAAAGTAATAGTAAATGCAGATAATTATTTCATTTTAGCACAGCCAGAAGCAGCATTAATTCCCCTTTTTAGCTCTTGACATAAATGCAGATACGTGGATATTTTCTATTACATCAGTGAGTCCTTGTGATATTATAGAGAGGAACAGTCCGGCCCAGAGATTTGAAGAGAGCTCCTAGAATCAGTAATACCCCGAAGTAATAACACCCAATGGATGCTGTGTCATTGGCTAGTTTAGGTGTGGCCCCTTTCCTCAGCTTTACTGATATGGTTCCCCAGAGGAAAATCCCCCAGCAAAAGCCCTTTTAGATAAAGATGTCTCTCTTTGGTGACCAGGCAGTTCTCTAAAGTAGCTATAGCCTACAGGCCCTGAATTATAAAAAGAGGCATCAATTTTGTCACAATGCAGAGTTTTAAGGTAGTAAGAGGGCCCCATGTTTGAATGGAAAGAGTGTGAAGACTTTGGGGGATGCCACTGGAAGGGTTTGGTGGTCATGTGTGTAAGGCTGTCTCTTAAACGTGTGGCAGTGCCTGGTAAGGGCCAGGCTGGCCCCTAAAGGCAGATCTCTTTGGGCCTCTCTGCGGGGTACAGTCTAAGACAAGACTGCACATTCTAGTGCTGGCTGTAACCCACTGATAGAACTGCCATCCCGTGCCCTGGGGGTACGGACAACCTCAGGCTCCTCGGGCACGCCCGGGCCGCCTGGGTACCATCAAAGTGCACAGATGAACGGGCGCGCTCGCACACACGCATGCACACACGCACACACGCCAGCCTTCACTGTGCACTGATCCAGGTCGGTAAAAACAGCAGTCCTTGCTCTCCTCCTTCAGTCTCACTGGGTCCAGAGGTTGAAGAGGTTATTAAGCTTATTTTGATTTTGTTCAGATCTGATATCAGAATTCTCTAGTGAGGAGCCTGCTCATCTCTTCTGAAATAGCTAGAGTACACTCACAAATGGCCCTAGGGCTGACTTGCTTTCCTCTTTTCACTAATTTGGCTCTCAGTTTATTCATCTGTGGAGTGGGAAGATAATGACCTACTCACAGAAATGCTATGAGGCCCCAATGAGAGGAAACAATATATGTGATAGTGCTTTATAAACTGGGAGGGGGAAAAGTGAGTCATTACCAAGATCCATTGATCAGTAGCAAAATGTATGCAAGTCAGTCTAAGAAGGGGATTCTGGGAGCACACATTCTTAGGTACTTTTTAGCTATGTGAACTTTAGCAAGTTAATTAACTTCTTAGAACCTTAATTTTCTTACCTATAAAATTAGGAAAACTATCTGTTTTTACAAAGCTCTTATAAGAATTAAATATACATGCTCTTACACTGACCATGATGCCAGACATCTAGTGGGTGCTTTTAAAACAGTAGTTATGGCTGTTGTTAACCCAGGAGACCTTTGGGCAAATGGAACAGTTCTTTCTTCCCTAAATTGCTGAAGTGCACTCTCTTGCGCAACAATTGAATCCTTACCTCAGTTATTGTTGAGTGTGCAAGGGTGTGGCTAATGAGACTGATATCTGAGGCATGTAAATAATTCATGGACTGCACTTTGAACAGTTGCTTGAATTTATATAAGAGTTAGTATTTCAATTTGCTTGACTAAAAGAGCAAAGATACCAAGAAACTTAAAAAACAAACAAAGCAAACCCCAACAACTAATTAATCTTCCTAGTACACAGTTTGGTAAATTTGCTCTCAATTTAGCCAGAAGTTGGTTTTTGGGTTTTTTTTTGACTTGTAGGAGAACAGAAAAAAATTACATATTAGGCCTACCAAATAATAAACTGTAAATTTCACCTTTTACATCTATAAAGGAAAAGTTACCTTAATGCCTTCTGGTAAATAAGATAGCTTTCAGAGCCATTTTACGGTCTGTTGAGAGAATAAAAAGAGAGAGAAACATCAGAAAGAAGTGATGAAATAAAAGGGAATAGTCTTCCATAAGATAACAATCCCATCTGAAGGTGTGGTGGAATACAGCCCTGTTGCACGTCTGCAACCCAAGCCTACACGAGGGTCTCTTCTATTGTCACTCTTCTCACAGGAGTAACTTGAGACAGAATTTTCACAACTGCACAAGTGCCGAGATAAAGGAGTTATGTACATTTCCACTGTCACTGAGCACCCAAGAAGCTTGTGGGTCCTGGATCCAGAGTCAGCCATGGCTGGACTGGCACTGGATTCAATTATATTCCCCAAAGAAAAGACGAGTTAGTTTTGAGGTGAAACAGCAGGAACCAAGGAGGCAGAAATTAGAGTTGTAATGGACTGAAAAAACTTCTGTGTATCTCATCCATTTCCTATGGTCAGAGCCCCCCTCCCTCTTTCCCTCTCTGCCTCTCTCTCTCCCCACTCTTGTTCCCCTTTTCCCTCTCTCTCTCTCTCTCACACACACACTAAAAGGTGGTATCCACTCACTCCTGCCAGGATAGTCCTATTTGGATGATATTTCTGTAGCCCAGGTAACATGACAACGCAGGGACAAAACTTGTTGGTCAGTTGGTCATCAGCTGTAACTGTATCTCTGGATGGGGTACTGCCAGGCTTTGTCCAGGAACCTAGTGACCTGACACCCAGTTCGGGAGTTTCTATTTTAACAACCCTGAATAGAGCTTTTATATTTGTCACTCTGCAAAAAAGCACATTGAAAAGACCAAAAACACTGCAGAGACTGCTAACAGATCTTCCCTCCCACGCCGGCCCTGATCACTCTGAATGGCTCAGAGACCATTGGCAGCGTGGAAGCATGGTGAGCCATTGGGGGTGCTCACAGGGGGCTCTGGAAGTGGGAGCAGTGGGACACAGATAATGTACTTCGAGCTACAGCTGTGTTAAATAGACATGCACAAAACAATCACAAATGTTTGACACCTGAGTTGCGGTCACCTAGGAATCCTCATGTGCAGTGTGATGGTCTCTGGGTCTCAGCCACCCCTCGGGATGCACGCCCACCCTGCCTCCAGAATGACATTGCCCGGAGGATTTTCTCACACTGATCCTGCGAGGGTTTGAATTTCTGTGCTACCTCATTTGCTGCTATAATTTCCCGTCTCTCTCTGAGCCTTCGTATTTGCGTAATCCTGCCTGAGTTATACTGCTAGGTTGGAGAATATCTCTGGCTAGTTAGCAGTACCAATAACCTTTTTAAAAAATCTCACACACTTGGTGCTTGATATCTTCCACTGAGGTTCACCTGGCTCAGTTTATCCTGTGCAGCCCTACACTGATGAGGTATGCCAATCTGCCCCTCACTAACTCGGCTCCTGTTTGCATCCATTTCTCAAAGTGGTAATTGTTGTTTGATAGCTGCCCCTTAAAATAAGCCTAAGGTCTTCAGGTCCTTTAAGACCACAAACTAGCCCAAATAACTGTCAAGTCAATGACCTGACTACAGATCAATGTCCCCAGGCTGCAATGACTACCGCAGGCATCCTGGCCATCGACTCTCTGTGTCTTATTGTTTCAGCTCTGCCTCCCAGGAGGGGCTCCCCCACGCTGTGGAGCAGGAAAGTCTAGCTTCTGGGCACATTGCCAATAGCAGGCCTTAAGAAACTGACCCATTTCAAGAACTTCCCCTTCTTAATTAAAATTACTGCTCCCTTTGCAGAAAAACCCCCTCCGAGCCTTCAAGTCCTTTTTACACTCCTGCCTCCCTTTGGGTAGAAAACAGACAACAGCGTCAGTCCCATTTTAGGGCACCCACAAGTGCAAGGAGGCAAAGAGGAGACAGAAAAGGGATGTGACCGATGCTGAAAATATCTCCCCTGGTGTCAAACCTGTGCTTGCTTTCCGTCAGCGGTGCCAGCCCCACCTTGTCCATGCACACAGGGGGCCCCGAAACCCTTCATCACAACACGGAGAAAGGAGACGGAGCTTGTTAGCTTGAAGCAAGAGAATCGAAAATACAACTGTTTTGTGGCATTTATCTGTCCCTTTATATAGGTCTGGCTACTTGGGTACACTCTGTCAGACTCTTCCTGGATGTCCTAATATACTTATAAAAATTGACAGCAAGTATCTGATAGTCCCATCATTGCTGCCACACACACAAAAGATAAAAAAAAAAAAATCATGGAAATTCATGAACACAAAATAGATTATCAAGTAAAAATTAAGAACACAGTGAATGCACTTCTAGCTATTTGGCAGATATCATGGAGGGTAGCTCCTGGGCTCTGGAATGAAATTTAGATTGATAAACCACTGTCAGGACGGAAGAGAAAGACGGGCAATTAATCTGACTCAGGGAGAAAAGAAGGTATGTTTCTTACATTACGTAGATTTACCTTCAGTCTTCCATGTGGGAAAAATAATATTTTGCTTTTCTTGCATTTTTCAGCTGCTTATGACAAGTACATAGTCTCAAGTTCCCATGATTGGATTAAACTACTATAAATAGACTCATTGACTCTTTTAGAGACTGGCACTCAGATTCAGAATTTCCTCTCTCCTCCCTGATATTAAAATATTTTTTAAAAAGAAGAAGAAAAAAACCCCACAACAACAAAAAAAGCCTTGCTATGCTTTTTTGGTTTGTGAATTAAAGTTTCTCTTTTACATGATTTCCATGCCAAGTGATGAAGGTCTACAGGTAGAGAAAGGAGGCAGAATTGTGTGTCATTTGTTAAAGCAAACAGAAGTCCTGGGCTAAATGCAACCCCAGGAGCCAATCAATAATTCCAAGCACCAGTGGGCAGCAAACATAAATTTGATAATCTGAGGGACTTCCAACAACTGGCCTGTTTAAATTCATTTACAGTGTGCTTCGCTGTGCTAAAATCATATACCTTATTCAGGATGCTCATCAGATCTTCAAAAGAGAGGTTTATGTATCTCTTATCCTCTCAGAGGAAGGAGATAGGTGTGGGCTCGTTGGAAGGGTAGCCTGCCTTAAATTATGCAGATGGCTGCTTGAACACATTGTTCTTATGGGAAGGAACTAAACAAAAATACCAGCTTGTTGTAGCCTGTTTCTAATGGGCCTCAATCCGATTTTAAGGGAAAAATGGGATCCATCAGAGACAAAACTATTAGACCAGAATCAATACCTTGAAACGTGAATTTTAATAAAAGGGGGTATGCCATCTCTCTAAATTGGTAATGGACATTATTTTTCCTTTTAGGGACTAAATTTTTACTGCTTCCATTTGATAATCTTTATGTTTGGGAGCATTATTAATTTATATTTCATTATAATTGATGTACAGTATTATATTAATTTCAGGTATACAACATAGTGATTCAACATTTATATACTTTACAAAGTGATCACCACAGTAAGCCTAGTAACCATCTATGACCATACAGTTATTACAATACTATATACTCTATTTACACTATTTTATAACTAAAAGTTTACATTTCTTAATCCCCTTTGCCTTTTTCACCCATCCCCCCAACCCCCTCCCCTCTGGTAGCCATTAGTTTGTCTGTATCCACAAGTTTGTTTCTGTTCCATTTTGTTCATTCATTTGTTTTGCTTGTTACACTCCACATATAAGTGAAATCATATGGTATATGTCTTTCTCTGTCCAACTTATTTCACTTAACATAATATTTTCTAGGTCCAACCATTTTGCCACAAATCACAAAAGGTCATTCATTTTGTGGCTGAGTGAAATTCCGTTGCATGTATGCACCACATCTTCTTTATCACCATCAACGGACACCCAAGGAGCTTCCATATCTGGCCTGTTGTAAACAGTCCTGCGGTGAACTAGGGGTGCACATATCTTTTTGAGTTGTTTTTGTTTTTGGGGGGTAGGGGAAGAATATATATCCAGAAGTGGAATGACTGGGTCATATGGCAATTCTGTTTTTAATTTTTGTTTTTTTTGAGAAAACTCCATACCGTTTTTCATACTGGCTGCACTAATTTAAAAATCCCAACAGTGCGCATGGGGCTCCTTTCCCCACATCCTTGCCAATACTTGTTATTGGTTACCTGTTTCATAATAGCCATTCTGACAGGTGTGAGGTGATATCTTATTGTGGTTTAATTTGCATTTCCCTGATGCTTAGCGATGCTGAGCATCTTTACATGTGTCTGTTGACCATCTGTGTATCTTTTTTGGAGAAATGTCTATTCAGGCCCTCTGCCCAGTTTTTAATTGGATTGTTTATTTTTTTATGTTGTTATATGTATTTATTTTGGATATTAACCCCATATCAGATATATCATTTGCAAATATCTTCTCTCATTCAGTAGGTTGCCTTTTCTTTTTGCTGATGGCTTCATTATCTGTGGAAAAACTTTTGGTTTGATATGGCCTCATTTGTTTATTTTTGCTTTTGTTGCCCTTTACCAAGGAGACACAACCAAAAAAATTATATATTGCTAAAACCAATGTCAGAGAGTTTACTGCCTATATTTTCTTCTAGGAGTTTTATGGTTTCAGGGTTTACATTTAAGTCTTTAATCCATTTTGAGTTTAATTTTGTATATGGCATAAGAAAATGGTCTAGTTTTTATTTTTATTTTTATTTTTTCATATATCTGTCCAGTTTTCTCAGCAACATTTATTAAAGAGGCTGTTTTCTCCCATTGTATATTCTTTGTTCCTTTGTTGTAAATTAATTGACCACATAAACCTGGGTTTATTTCTCCGTTATCTATTCTGTTCCATTGATCTATGTGTCTGTTTTTGTGCTAGCACCATACAGTTTGAATTATGATAGTCTGCAGTATAGTTTCAAATCAGGGAGAGTGATACTTGCAAATTTGTTCTTTTTTCTTAAGATTTCTTTGGCTATTGAGGGTCTTTTATGGCTCCATATAAATTTTAGAAATATTTGCTCTAGTTCTGTGAATGATGCCATTGGTTTTTTAATAGGGGTGACATTAAATCTGTAGGAAATAAGCCTGTAGAAGTGGTTGAAAAATAAATATGATACCTTCCATCTCAGGCTCATCCTCACACACTCCACATAGTTTTAAAAGTCTTGGTTACTCAGAGGTTCTCATAAATCTTGTGTATTGAGTACCTGCCCCCAGTGTTCTCTTTTAAGACCTTCTGCTCTGTTCCTAAGTAATGAAGAGTCATTATCCCACGTTCACTCCAGTCATCATTACTGGGGTTCTATCTTCAAATCTCTCTTAGTATTTGTTCCTGTGGCAGCATTGGATTAAACTTTCTTAAATTTACTTGTAAATGTCAGGCACTCAAAAAGCTATTTAAGTAGATCTAACCTTTAACAAATACACTCGCCATGATCTAGAAAATGAACAAGAAATACCGTAATAGCTAAAATTTTGTCAGCTAGAAAAAGTTTGCTTATAACGTCCAACATAAGGTTGTTAACCAATTGAGAATATTTCTTAAAAGAATAGTGTTGATGCTAGAAAGTATATAAAAAATTGTACAACCCTTCATTCCTTAGATGAGTAAACTGAGGCATAAAGAAGTTAAGTGACATAGAAAATAGTATGGAGGTTCCTCAAAAAATTTAAAATGAAACTGCCTTATGACCCAATGATTCCATTTCTGTGCATATATTCAAAGAAATGCAGAACACTAATTCAAAAAAAATATGCACCTCTATATTCATCATAGCATTACTTACAATAGCCAAGGCATGCAAGCAACCCAAGTTCCCATCAACAGATGAGTGGGTAAAAAAGTTATGGTATATATATATATATATATATATATATATATATATATATATACACACAATGGAATATTACTTGGCCATAAAAAAAAGAACAAAATATTACTATTTGCAACAGCATGGTGGGTCTAGGGGTGTAAGTGAAGTAAGTCAGACAGAGAAAGACAAATACCATATGGTTTCACTTATATGTGGAATCTAAAGAATAAAATAAAGGAACAAACAAAATAGATACAGATCCATAGATACAGAAAACAGACTGATGGTTGACAGAGTGGAGAGGGTTGGGTGACTGGGTGAAATATGTGAAGAGATTGAAAAATACTAATTGGTAGTTACAAAATAGTCATGGGGATGTAAAGTACAGAGAATATAGTCAATAATATTGTAATAGTTATGTATGGTGCCGGGTCAGTACTGGAAATATCGGGGGGAATACTTCGTAAAGTATATGATTGTCTAACCACTATGCTATACACCTGAAACTAATACAACATAATACTGTATGTAAACTGTAATTGAAAAATAAAATTTTAATTAAAAAAAGAGGGTAAGTGACTTGCTCAGAAAAATTATACTCCAAAATTCCTTTTTTAGTAATAATATTATTTAATAAAATTATAGAGCTTAAGTCCCTTATACAATTTCTCAACAAGACTGTGACTCTTGTTAGGGTGAAAACCACACTGCAATTGGGGGTCCTTTCTGCTGAGGATGCTATTATTCTCCTTAATTTAGGTGTGATGGTTGGGGGAGTGGGCAGAGACGGCCCACAAATGGTCACAGGGTGGGATTTTCCTGCTGTGTAAAGAGAACTTGTAGACTCAAGAGAAGGATTCCTCCCAGATGAAGCTTTTCTGGAAAATTCTACTTTAATCCATGATCAGAGAGAGAAAGAAGAGACAGGCCCAGTCTTAAACTATAGCAGTTCTTAACCACCCCTTGGTTTGCCCATCCTGCATCTGGAAGGAGATAGCTGTGGAGTCAGCTAACAAACTTAGTTTTGCTTAAAACAGTTCCTGTTTCAGCCTTTGTGATTTCCTGGTTCTTCCAGAACTTGGGGAGGGCTTCAGGGAGAAGGGAGGCAAAAGAGCAGAGCATGAAATTTTGCTGGGGCACTGAGCACACGGAGAGAGCAGGAGTGCTGCCATGATCACTCTCTCCCACCACCCCCCTCAGGGCCCACAAGGCCCCCTGGCTTTCTAATTTACAGTCGTCCATCCAGAGACATTCCTAGGAAGGCACAACACCCTCCCCCCAATTATTTCTATTTTTCTTGCATTCCCAACAACTCCATAGAAGAACAGGCTTTCATTGTAAGAGTGGAAGATAAGATCTTGAAATATTAATCATTGTGTTTCCTTGCTTTCCAGCACTTCCTGACCTTTCTCCTAGTGGGCAGATGTGTCTACTTTGCCTGCAGAAAAATTAGAGTTGTTATGACTGGAAAGCTGAGAGACAGGAAAGGTTATTTTCAGACGTTTTATTTCCACTCAAGGCAGATCAGAGAGTTTATGCTGAAACAAAGATTTGCAAGTGGCCAGCACCAGGAGGCCTGTTGGAGGTCTGGTGGCTCAAGTCAAGAGTACACTTGCCCCTCCCTCTCACTTGTTTTTCTCTTTTGGGGCCGGGCAGGGTCCTCCCGTGACACATTCCCACGTACGACGCCAGATGATCCCCCGTGATGTGAGAAGTTGCTGAGCCCGTCTGAACTGCCCCGTGGACAACCCCTTTGAAGATAGTCCAGCAACACTTATGAAGCTGAACACCTTGACCCTCAGAAGGCGGTGGTGGTGAAGGGAAAATCCCTTCACCTTAGTACCTGAATGGACTGGAGGGGTGGGGTGGGGGAATTTAGCCCACAACACAGCAAACAGTAGTGTTTCTAGAAGGACAAAATATTTTGAAACACTTTTAAAAAAGTTCCTGATGCCAGCCTTTCTAAATACCTAAGGATTCTGTGGAGATGCTTGCTACGTGGATTATGCCCCCGGGATGCTGGTGGTGTTTATTGCTGACGTCCATTAATAGCCTGTGCCAAGCTAGCACTGTGCACTTTCAAAACATTATTTCATTTCACCTTCACAACAACCCAAAGAAGAATATATTATTTTATGGTTGAAGAAAGAGAGACTCCAATGCTTCTGACCTTGACCATTAGAACACACTGCCTCTTGACAAGACTGCATGACACAGAACAAGGATAATACATTTCTCCAAATGTTCTACTTCTTAAAATATATCTTTTTATGATGAATTCTATTTTAAATAAATATAGAAAACTACATTTTCCATTGGAACTTGAAAGTTTCTTTGTTAAGTAAAGTAAAAAAATCAACCTACAAAGACCCAGCTCCCAAGTTGGCTAATATGCTAAGTTAATACAAATTTATACAAGGAAGTGTCTCCTTGGTCACTCAAACAACAGCTTAAGAACCAAAAATATTACTTTAAGGAACTAGTCAATGACCAGCAACCTTGGGTCTTAACTGTCCTTTAGGAGCATGGTGGTCCTGCCAGCTTGTCCCCCATAGTGAGCTGACCCCTGCTCCCTTCCCTAGGCACCCCCCTTCAGGAGCCCAGAGGGGCAGTAAGCTTTTGGGGAGCTTTGCCAATGGCAAGAGAGTCAAAAAGGAGATAGGTTCTTTGTTAGTATTCAAGTCCTGTTCTTACCAAGAGAACTCGCTGGGGAATTCCCATTACATATCATAGTTGAAGAGGGCAGGCCTCCCTGTGACCCCTCCCCATCTCAACACAGTTTAGTGCAGCAGAATGAATGGGTAAATAGTCTGACCAGCTCTTGAGGTTGATTCTAGTAGATTGAGGATATATGCAAATTAGGTCCTTCAATTCATTTTTTCCTGTGTATGTAAGGCAACATATTTTTGCTCCATTTAAGAGAAAAGAAAATTAGTCAGTGTGAACTTCCAACAGCTGGCTGACAACCTTGAGCACTGGGTGTGTTGGAACTGGTCCAGATTTCGCATAAGGAGTTCATTTTGGGCTATTCAAAAAGGGAAGGAATTGGCCCAGATCCTGTTCTGCAAATTCAGGAACAAGGATTTGAGATTCCCTTCAGAAACTGCGAGAGGGTGGCTCTGCTGGTCCATTTGCCAAGCACTATTTGATGTCCCCTTGATTTTCTACCTGATATAAGAAGAACCATTAGCTGTCCAGGTTTTCCCTCTCACAAGCCAATGGTTCAATGTAGCAATTAAACCAAGTGAAGTTTAATTCCCCCTTTTCTCTATGTCCCCTTTATAAAGATCTATTATTTATGCAGACTCCAGGTTTTTTAAGCTTCTTTTTCGTCTGCCTCATGAGTCCCACTTACCCTGTCTTTGAGTTTAGCTTATTAGACTGAGGCTGAGTTTTTCTAGCATAAGAAAGAACTTAATATTTGTTAAAGAATGAAATCCTCTTACTTTTCAAATCTGTGACTCACTATTTCAGAGTAATAAAAATGTCATGTTTTAAAATGGCAATAACCATTTTTATTTCCAAAGTAACAAGTAATCAATACAAAAAAGGAATAAAGGAAAGGGTGAAAAAAAATTGTCCCAAATCCCACCACTAGAGGAAACTAACCACCATTAACATTTTAATGGATATGATTTTAGTCTTTTTTATTTTCTTTTCACAAAAAATAATTACAAATTATTTAGTAATCTGATTTTTTTCTACATATATTTTGAATATTGTTCCATGGAAATAAAATAGGCCACCATCACTGTTAAGATGTACAGTACTGCAGTGTGTAAATGTGCTTTAACTTACATTAACAGACAATTTTTGCTAATAGAAATGCTGCAATAAACCCTGCACTTGCCTACTTGTCTGGTTATTTCCTTATGATAAATTCCTATGAATACACTTTTCTAGATCAAGTCATGTACATTTTTAAGGCCTTTGGTAGTTATTGTCAAATTGCCCCTCAATCCAGAAAGCTTGTACCCATTGGCAACCCCACTAACTTCATAAAAATGCATTTTTCCTTCAAACTCTCACAAATACGGAGTAAAGCCTTTTTAATATTTTGCCCATTTGACAGAGGAAAAATGACATCTCCATATTGTTTTATTTTTCTTTGACTACTAACAAGCTTAAACACATTTTCATATGCTAATAAATGCACTTTTTTCTCTTTCAAATTGTCTATTCTCTCGTGTGCCCATTTTTCTGTTGGGGTATTTAGATTTTCCTTCCTGATCTGTAGGAACTCATTACAAACAAAGATAATATTTTTTAGACTGTATTTCAGAGAACTTTGTTGCTTTCTGAGATATTAATAGGTGTGCTGAAGGGAGGAAAAGACTTCCATGGTCAGCTAAAACACATCATTTCCTAAACTTAATTGACCATCAAAACTTTTTTTTTTTTCCCAGAATACCCATTAGTATTCAGGACACTGGTGTTCTGGGCAATAACATTTGAGAAATTGTTCTTTAAAGGCTATTAATGTTTTATCTGTTACTTATACACCATGACTTTTCTTCATTATCATTTATCTTTTACATCATTTTAATACAGTTGTTTTTTTTATGTATTTAAATCTCTTTGTCCTTTCCTTTGCAATTTAATAATTTAGAAGTATGAACCCTGAATATGTACTCGTTTGGTTTGAATCCTGGCACTACCAATTGTTGGGAAAGTTACTTGACCTCTCTGTGCCTCAATTTAATCATCTAGAAAGTGGAAAAACTTAATATTAAAACCTATAAAGTTGTTGTGAGGATTAAATAGTATAGGTAAAGCACTAGAACCAGATGATGATGGTAGGTTACTTTATGGATGATGTAGAAAGTCTTTCCCCAGATCTATGTTTAAAAAAAAGAATCACTCATATTTCTTCTAATATTTTTATGGAAATTAATTTTGGTTTTGGCTATAGAGTAAAGAGTCTACTTTTTCCCGCAGTGGCTGGCCAGATTTTTCCAACACCATTTATTGATGAACACTCCCTTTCTCATATACTATTACTTCCCTTTTCTGGATTTTTCTCTTCTGCTCCATATATTCTGACATCGAGACCCCTTCTTCATTATTGCCTTTTAGAAAAGTCACAGCTACATTTGCCTGAATCACAGCATATATTGGATCCCCTCTTAGAGTTGCCCAGGAGACACTTGGTCAGGGTTAGGGACCTTGAAGGTGAGGCTTGGTTTTCTACGATGCACATGGGAAATACAGATCCCACAACTTCTGATTTTATTTGGATTTGGTGTTACTGTGTCTCTTGGTAATTACATGCTGCTGAGGCCCAGTGAGGTTTATTGCCTGGGGATTCCCTCAGGAATATTCAAACCCTAGTGTTGTTCACTGTATCACAGAAAAATAAATATCCTCCAACTCCATCCACTCCCTCTCCTTTCTGTCGCATCACCCAAATGACCTCTAAATAACTAGGAAAGACGTGAGGGACAAGGACACTATCCTGGCTCATCCCAGGCTGCGGGAGGAGACCCAAGTGGTCACAGAAGAAAGGAGCATATGACACCGCGAGGCTTCAGAGAGGTGGGACCACAGCAGCTTTAAGGCCATCTCTCTCAGAGCTGAGGGAAAATTAGGGGACTCAGAATTGCTTATAATGCCCAACACAACCTGCTCCTTCTTTGCACCCCACTATCTCTTCTCCACCTTGTTCCCAACGCCTCTTAGCTGCTCCTCAGACGTGCTCCCCCCGCAGGGCATTTGCACATGCTGATCTCCAGGAGTGTTCACCCGCAATAGCCACATGGCTTGTTCTCGTCGCTGCCGGTGGGGCCATCCCTGGCCGTCCTATTTAAAGCTGCGCCGGCACTCCTTACACTTCCCTGCTTTGTTCTCCGTAGCACTGATCCCTGCCTGACAAGCTATTTGACTTACTTCTGGTTTATTGTCTGTCTCCCCACCCTAGAATATGAACTGCCTGAGAGTCTATATGTTTGTTCCCTGATACGTTCTCAACACCTGGAACAGTGCCTGGCGCAGATAGGGCCGCACAATTGTTTGTAGGCCAACAAACAAATGAGCGTACCAGCCGACAATGTCACTTGCACAATTTTTTGGGATGAGACTGGGCCTGTTAACGATAACGTTTCCTCAGCATGCAGCTGCCTGAAGGACTCTGGATTTTCAAGCTAGGCTCCATAAACACTTTACTTCTAAAGTGGGGTAAAAGGCTGCATCTCTTTAAAGTGAGAGCAAGCATATGTCTACGGTGATTCTTTCATTAGATGTCCTAACTTCATACCCAAGGCTGCCACAGAACCAGGCAAAATGCAATGTCACTTAAAACCACAGTGACATACTACCACACACCCACCAGTATGACTAAAATGAAAGTAGAGAAAATGCCAAATGTGGTGAGGCTGGAGAGGAAGGAACATATAGCAAACGCATACCCTGTGACCCAGCATGTCCACACCTACACAGACCCAACAGAAATGCCTACTTATGTCCACCCAGAAGACATGTAATACGTTTACAGCACTACAATTTTTACTGTCTAAAATCTGGACCAAAAAAAAAAGCAAAATAGTAAAATAGATTTTTGAAAATATGATGTGTTCACATAGTGAAATACTACACAGTACATGAAATCCATGATCTACAACCCCAGGCAATGATATGGATGAATTGCACTAATACAATGTTGAGTAAAAAGTCAGTCTCAGAAGAGTTGTAGTATAGGCTTCCCTTTACTTAAGATTATAAACAGGCAAAACTAATCCATGCTGCTGGAAGTCTAGAGTGACCAGAGAGAAATATGAGTGGTGCTTTGGGCTTCTGAGAATATTATATATTTTGACCTGGGTGCTGGTTACACAGGAATATTGAGCTTTCGAAAATTCTTATGTCAACTTTTCTGTATGTAAATTTTTGAGAACTAGATTCATGCATTAGACCCACCAATTGGAGATGCAGGTCACTCATTTGCTAAAGCTACTTGTTACTGCAAACTCTTGCAGGAAGCTCCAGCACATGGGAGGGTCAGAAGGGTACCTTCAATCATGGCCGGAACGCCCCTCTGATACTGCAGGAATGAAAAGTGGCAGGGGCCAGATGTGGAGGGACGAAGGCTGGTAGAAAGCCTTGGGCACCTGGTGTCTGAAGTCACTTTGGCCTGAAGGCAAACACAGCCTCCTGTCAGGGACAAAGAGGTGAAGACCCTCCAGCCAGGCTCCAGGAGTTCCAGCAGCCACAGGTCAGGTGGAATTTCTACCCAGGTATGGAGGGAAGGAGAATCCCTCTGCTTATAAACTGAACTGGGAAACTTTGTTATAGAAAGTAGTGGGGGAAAAGACAGCAGGGAGAAAAAGTATATAGCAATTTCTGAGGAGCAAGCTGCAGCAGGAACTCTGGCTGACATGCCAGGGACAGCCCCTGGTTCCTTCCAATCAGTGAAACTGAACACTACGAGAAGACAAGAACGTAGAGGAGCTACAAGGCCCCGCCAGGGCACCGGTGGCCAGGGGAGGGGGGGCTCACCCACATCAAACCTACAGGCTCTGCAGCACGGTGCAGAGGGCTCCAGCGGGGCTCTCAGCACCGAGCTGCTAACGTTGGGACCGGGGGTGGGAGCAAGGTGGTGACACAGGACAAAAAGCAAGCCCATCCTGTAGCATCCTACAGCTATGGAAAGAAGGGAACAGACAAAAATCAATAGGTGAAAGACAACCCCTTGTTAGTACTCCACGGGTAGGAGCCACTTGGATAAGGTTGGGACTATGCATCGGCCAAGGATTTGCATTGTCTCCTGGCTCCCAGGAGCAGGCTCATGCTAGAGAAAAACTCTAGCCCTCAGCATTCAAGATCTGCAAAGGTCCAGCAAAAGAAGTCACCAGGAGAGGAGAGACTTGGAGCCGGGCATAGTCCTGGTTAGGGAGTCTTCAATGACACTCGAGAGCCAACACCTTTTCCATCATCTTGGCTTTGGACCCTGTGTCCCCAGTGCAGAAGCCTCCCGGTCACTCCTACATCTGAGAGTCAGGAAAGAAGTGGGAGTGGACGGTGGGAGTCAGAGACGAAAACACAGCAAACCCAGGAGGTTTGGAAGAGGGAGCTGGATGCACAGGGCCAGCTCTAGCACGCTTACCACATGTGTCCAGATGTGTAGGCAGCCAGTTAGTATGGCTCTCCTTTTTATGCGTGCCCTGTGTGACGAAAGCTACACAAACAGAAAGAGAAAACACTCAAGCACTGGCTTTTCCCATCGCCTCTCTTGAGAGTGTCCCAAATAGGTCCCCTAGAGGGTAGAAAGTTTCCTGTGTGTACCTGAGGAGATACAGAAAAGGCTAAGAAGGACATTCCAAGCCAGAAGCGAAGTGTGTGCTGGGAACACTCTGCCTGGCCTGAGAGCAAAACTCCTGACCATTTCGGGACAGTCTAGATGGATAACAATTTAAGAGATCATAGTTACTATCTCGGAGTCTCACAGCATGTATACTATGAACAATAACAATTGACTTAAAATTTGGATTTAGATGGGCTATTTCTTTCTCATTAGACACCAAAAGGGAGCCAAACCCAAGCCTCTATTCAGAACACCAGCATTACCTACCAGAGACAATGGTGTTCAGTGCCAGTTGTCAGGAGTCAATAGCATCAGTTCCAGATGCTAACAAGGCCAAGACTACGATTGTGCTGCCTGGTAGGTTCTCTCCATTTCAGGTAATGTTCACAAGGGATATTGGGGGCTCCTGATACTCTCTAGGAGTTGATGGAAAAGATCACTGCTGATATGAAATATCTGAAGGTACTAGACTTTTTAGTATTTTATAAGACCTCGGAAGCATATAAACCTTGATCTTCAATATTCAGAACTACCTGGGAGATCAAGGATTAACTTTGTTCATTTTCTAGTACAGGCTCTGCTAGACGTATAGCCTCATAATGGGTCACGGGCAGCTCCTGAATAGACCCTTCCTAGTGTCTATTAACCACTTCTCACAAATCTTAGTCAAAGACCTAGGGCTTGGAGGATATTATTGGGGGGTTGAGGATAAACATGCCATTAGGGCAAACCCCTTGTCTTCCATGACTCAGGGGCATCAAGCTAGAGCTACTAACAAAAGAGGCCAGAGGAGGCATTCCGTGGCCAAAGGTAAGCTATGGCCCTCCATACTTGACCCTTTGAAAACTGGTAAGGGACGGTCTGTAAGCAGGTGCTCGAGGCCTTCGTGACCTCTTCTTGCACTAGGATCAACTGACCACACCTGGCTTAATTCCTTTAGTTTAAATACACTAACTCCCGTATGGGGGCTTCAGAGCTGTGCTACACCAGGAAGATGCCAGGCCCAGAGCTAAATTCTGCTGGCAGAAGCTTGAACCATCTGAACTCCAATATTCTGTTTACAGGTCAGAGCTTTTGGCTCTAAGTGAGACAGTGAGATACAAGTTCTAGGAGATGTGTATACGAGGTACAGGGTGATCAATAAAAACCCTCTCACCTCTGGGCTCACCAATGCCAAGCAAGATGTGGCAGAGCAGTAGCAGGTGGTGGTCTTTGTTGATTCTATTTGCAGGACTGAAGTTCTGTCTGCAGCTTCACCCACAGGATGCTGTCTCTTGAAGGAGTCAGAGTCATAGGACCCCAGAGTCTACAAGGATACAGCATCCTTTACGCCAGAGAGCTTGGGGCCCTCCAAGGTGGAGCCACTTGTGGTTCTCACCTCTGTGGCTTAGTAAAGGTAACTGCTGCAACTGGGAGGAGCCAAAGGGAAGCTCAGAATAGGAGGTGGTCAAGGAAAGAAGCCCAGGACCTCCTGCTGGACTAGACCCAAGCTTTCTTTAAGTGACTTTGAATTGGGCATTGAGACTGGCACAAATTAGAACTACTTGATGGTGTAGTGTTAAAATGGTTCCTAGAATGTTCTCTATAAACACACTTTCTCCCCAAGAGTAGTGTAGTATGATTCTGAGAGCCTCAAAATGCTTTGGGTGGAATATATGAATATCAGAAAGCTTTGCCCCTCCTAGGAACCTGTAACTGGGCGGCAGCCCTCTGGTGGAGTGTTCCACGTACCAGTCTCACCCCACCAGTTTTGATGATACTTAAAATAATACATTTTAAATAAGTACATTTAGTTTTCTAAATAAAAATTTTAAAACTTGCGTTACCATCCATACCCATGAGCATTATCTCTGGAACTCTTTTTGTTTCCTCCTGGGGGTCACTGAGACGCCTCGGTGTCTTCAGGTAAATGCTAGAACAGTGAATTCCCTGGAATCTAGTGTCCCAGTTCCCACCGCTTCCACCCCCATTGCCCAGTACTTATCCTCCATCCCATCAAATTTCACTTGATAGCCCCTTTATCTGATCAGTGGGTTTCTTGCCAAACATGTTTCAAGACCTCCTAGAATTATCTTGCCTGAGACCCATTGCCCTGTCGTGACTCTTCATTTTCTGCATCTTCCTTTTGATTCCAAGGCTAATAATACTAATCCCAGGGCACATAACCTTTGTTTCCTAAAGCCCCTCCAACCCGGGCTTTTAAAAGGATCAACTAAACCCTTAATTACTCTTCTTTGCCTTTTCTCCCTTCCATGTCCCTGTCCCTGGAGATAGACCATGAAAGGAACAACTTGAAATCAAGGAGCGACTCCCAAGCTGGCCTGAGGCTCCCCTAATCTGCTAGACCAGCAATGTTCAACCTTTCCCATCTCATGGCACACATACACTAATTACTACAATTCTGCGGCACACACAAAAATATATTTTTTGCTGATGTGACAAATAAAAAGTATAATTTTGATTCACTCACACCAGACAGCTATTATTGCATCAGCTATTGTCAATTTTTTATTTGACAGTCTAAGAGAAAAGAGGTCAGTGCCCCTGACTAAATACTCAGGAATTGCATGTTTCAAAAGTTCTTGCAGCACACCTGTTAAAAACCACTGTACTAAATCAGTTAGTCGCAATCCTGGCTTTCAAATAGAATCACCTGGAGAACTTAAAAAAATAAACCGATGCCTGGGTTCTATCCCACACCAATTAAACCAAACTCCTGGGGCGAAGCTATATTTCAAAGCTCTGCAGGTGAATCTACAGGCACCCATAGTTGCGAAGCACAGTGGTGAGCCATGCATGGTAAGCCACGAGCCTTTGCTGAGCATCTGTCTGCAGCCAGGTGTTAGGCCACAAAGTCATGCCACTGAGAAGTAGCACAAGGGCTGTCCAACCAAGTCATTCAAATTCTCCCACTAACTGCTTCTTCTCTCCTTTGCCTCCCCAACTCTTTAGAGCAGGGCTCCTAGTACTAAAGCAATTTCTGAGAACACAGAAATGCTCCTCACTTCTTTCATGAACTCCTCTGCAAATTTCTTGGCATTAGCATGGCAATCATTATTATTCATTCATAAAATGTAAATCACCTCATTGCTTGGAGTTAATCATTTCCCATTTTCCCAAGGTGATTCAGAAATCCAGAGCTCACTGACTGAGTGAGGAGGTGCGTGGGCCTGTGGGCACAATCTTGCTGTTCCATTAATGGCAGAGCACACCTCGGGAGGCAGCTGACAATAGCAACGCCACCAATAAAAACCAGCATTTATCTAATCATGAAAAAGTAAAGAGGCCTGTTTCTGAAAACACATCCTGATTTCTCTATATTTCAAGCAGTGTTAAAATGCACTATCAGTGCTAAGCTTGTTTGCATCAATCTTCTTTTCAGAAATTGCATATTTGTTTTCAAAGCATTGGGTTAGATCATTTAGCTGCTACATGGAAACTGTATCAACAATCATACTCAGGACATAAAGTGCACCTGCACATAGAGCCCATGAAATTTTTTACATAATTTTTACAATATTATTGACTGTATTCCCTAAGCTGTATTTTACACCCCCATCACTATTTTGTAATTACCAATTTATACTACTTAACCTTCCAACCCCCCTCCCCTCTGGCAACCATCAGTCTATTCTCTGCATCTCTGAGTCTGTTTCTGTTTTGTTTGCTTGCTTATGTTGTTCTTTAGATTCCACATATAAGTGAAATCATACGGTATTTGTCTTTCTCTGACTGACTTATTTCACTTAGCATAATACCCTCGAGGTCCATCCATGCTGTCACAAATGGTAAGATTGAGCCCATGCAATTTTCATGTCTGCTAACCCATTCATTGATCAGCACACAAGAAGGAGTGAACACGAAGTAGACTAGAGAGCCACTGAGGCAACAAGTATTCACTTTCTAAGAATCGTCATCTTCTGTAGTTATTAATTGCTACTCTCACCAGTTATCTCAGCAGATGTTAATTCATTCACTCACTCATTCATTCATTTATTGGGTCCCTACTGCATGCCAGGTACTGTGCTATGAGTTGGGGCTAAACTAATGAATAAAACATAATCTCAGCCCCCAAATCCATGGTCGATAGACAATCATATAAACAGATGTCTATATGATTTGCAAATGTTTTTCCTCTCCTAGCTCCCATCTCTTTGGCTAAATTCTACTCATCCCTTTAGATCTTTACTAGGGTGTTACTTCATCTAGAAAACCCTCCTTGACACTTCAAATAAGGGTTAAGTGCCCTTTCTATGTACAGTGGTACCTCAGTTTTCTAACATCTCTGTTGACAAACATTTCTGTTTAGGAAGGCCGTAAACCCGGGAGTCAATGCTTCGGTTTTCGAACCCGCCTCGGAAGTCGAACATGCCACGCGGCTTCCGCTGATGCAGGATCCTGAGGCCTAGCTGCTGGCTGTTGATTCCTCTGTTTTCGGGCATTTCAGAGCTCAAACGGTCTCTGGAACGGATCACATTAAAAAACTGAGGCACCACTGTACTTCGCCAGCACCCGATGCTTACTGCTACCTTAGGGCTTTGCTTGTTTACATATTTGTATCCCCTCATAGACAATGAGCTGCTTAGGGACAAGAGAGAGGCATGTCACATCCATCTTCATATATCCAGTGACTAGCACATAGCAGGAACTCAACAGGTAATTACTGAATGAATAAATAAATGAGTGATAGAGGTATTCACAGGATATTATGAGAACACAGAGGAAAGACACTTAAAGAGGCTTCCTCTAAGAGGTGGCTGCTAAGTGAAGTCATAAATAAGTTCCAGTTTTCCAAACTGAGGCTGGTGGGAACCTAGAAGCAGAAAGGCAGCACGATGGTATTGACAGAGTGCAAAGTGTAAGGTGGGGTATGAGGCGAGGACAAGTTGGGGCAACTAGAATAAGGTCATGGGTGCATAGGGGCTTCTGACCAAACCAGACATAAGCCCCTCTTCTCCTTTGTTCCCATCTAAATGAATGAACACACAGATTTGAGGAGTCCTAGGAGCTGATCGCCAGGGGCTACACATTTGTTCCCAGTGTGTGTGACAGTCTCTAAAACACAAATCACACTGAAAACCCTTCTCTGTTATAAGAACCATTTCCTACCCTGCCCTGTGAGGTTCGGTGCACAATAGGAAAAGGGGAGCTCCAGAGGGAAGCTGTCAGGTCACCTGCTATGGAAAGGTTCTGTCCCTTATTACAAATTATGGGTAAAATACCTTGTCAAATGTGATGGGCCCATCTTTCCTCTGTCCAGCCTCTTCCTAAAACCAGCTCTTCATGCTCAACCTGGGCAGAACTGAGAAGAGTATGTTATCTAATTTCTCTTTACTCCATTGTGTTTTTTAATAGTAATTTCAGTGATTTAATCATTTACATTCAATGCAACCAATATCCTATTTAAGGTAATCCCAGGCCTTCATAATACCTGCTTCTGTCTTAAGATCAGCTGATAGAATTCAGTCATTAATTAATTAATTTAACAATCATTTAACAAGTACTTTCTCTGTGTCAGGCACTATTCTAGAGTCTGGAGATTCAAAGGTGAGTGAGACATGGTCCCTACCCTTAAACTGCTCATAGTCCAGTGGAAGCAGCTCTGGGGCATGGAAATTGCTTCTGTGGGGACAGTGTTGAGGCCACTGTTGACCTGCCTAAGCCAGTATTTCTTGAAATGTGGTCAACCTGGGAACTACTTAGAAATGTACAATCTTGGGCTCCTCTTCCAGATCCACTGAATCAGGGCTCAGGAGGTGGAGCCCGGCAATCTGGGTTTTACCAGGCCCTGCGAGAGATGCTGAAGCTCATTTTCATTTGGGACTCTCTGGTCTACACTGAGTCACCCCAGGTCTGTATGGAGGACCCATTCGCAATTCCCAGCCTTCCTCTCCACAATCCCCCTTCTCTTCTTCGGGAACTACTGAGAGTGACAGGAAACACGAACCTGGAACGACACTATCCAAAATGAAGTAAAATACTATGTTATCACAAATGGTAACACTGGACACTTCCTACAATCACAGAGATGGGTGGCTTCATGAAAGTCAGTGTGGTAGGGACTAGACTGACCAGAAGCATTTCAGTGTCAACATGTAAGGAAGGAATCAGAGAGGGCCATGTCATCCTTGCCTGGTCTCCATTCTGCTCCCTGCCACTTGGGGCACGGGGGGTGGCGGGGTGGGAGCAAGTGGCTGGGGGAGAAGAATCCTATCAGCTAGGCTGTTCAAAAAAAGAAGCAGGAGCTGCAGAGTTATTTCAGTGCGTGGGAATGGAAACAGGATAAACTGAAACAATAAACAACTCGAATTGTTCAAAACATGAACGCAAGAGGGAGAGAGATCAGAATCCGAGCATGTGAGCTCTGCAAGACTGTGGTCCTTCTGAACAAATTCAGGCAGATCGCTTTCTTTCTGGAGTTCTAGTAAAACAGATCTTGCCACCAGCAGAATGTTCAGAGCTCCTGGCTGCAGGTTTTTGGCTTATCGCCACATGTCATTAGTGACCTATTTTCACTTCGGTGAGATCAACCGTGTGTGCAGACCCCTGAGTCAGCAGTTTCTCCTCCACGCACTAGCTCTGGGCTGACAAAGCTGACACCAGTATCACAGAAGGTGCGACCCTGCGCTCTTCCCAGAGGTGGGGACAGCACCATTTTGTTGTAAAGATGTCGGCTTTGACCTGAGGCTGTCCAGAGAGCCCAGCTGTCGTGTCTCCTCCAAATAAGCTGCTGAACTTGGTATTATCTTGGCCTAACAATTAATCCGGGCTAAAAATAGCTCCAAACTACCTGGGCTTTGCTTAAATCCTATCCAGGTGGGAGAGGTAGTTCAAAAAAAAAAAATCTAATCTAATTGCAAAACCATATTTTGTAAGGCTTCATACCAAATATGAAAATAATTACCCGACTTGCCAGTTTGGGGGACAATTCACAATTAATCTCGCTCTCTAAAAAAAAATAATAATGTGACCTTTTGAATTGCACATTGATTTGGGTTTATAAATTCTTGGTGCATATTAAAAGCATCCAGGAATTGTATTCATAATCTAAGAATACTTGCAAACATAAATTTTTGCGAGGGGGGTGGGGGATTAAAAAGGCACTGGTTTCAAGATCTACAAAAGCCTGTTGCCAGGCAGATTAGACACTGAGCGGAGATCCACAAGAGGGCGCCCTGCCCACCACGCCTCCAACCTGAGCCCTTGCCAGACGGTTGGCTGCCCTCTGCCTTGCCCTCTACAGGGTGCTTGCAAGCGATCAGTGTCAGGAAAATGCTGCTGCTTTGATAGCTTTCTGGCTGATGTCATCAGGCACGTGTTATCTCTCCCACATCAGAGAAGCAACTTCAAATGAAGGGAAATCAGGCAAAACGTTAAAAACAATAGGGAAATAAATACGTGTAGATTAACTTTGCTTGTTAACTTTGCATGTAGATCTATCTTTGTGTGTTCATTTCCTTGATACTTTAATAAGAAGAATACAATAAGATGAAATGAGCCCTGGCAGGCTGGTGTGGCTCAGTTGGTTGGAGCGCCATCCCATCCCCATACAACAGAAGGGGGCAGGTTCAGTTCCCAGTCAGAGGGCCTGCCCATTTTACCAGTTCCATCACGGGTCCAGGCGCATGCAGGAGGCGACCGATCAATGCTTCTTTTTCTCCCCCTCCCCCCTCCGCTCTCTTTACCTCTCTCCCTTCTCTCTAAAATCAATAAAAAAAAGAAAAAAGATGAAAGTACATTTAACACAATGATCTGTGTTTAACCCCAAAGTCAGAAATAGGCCTGCCACCAACCAAACAATGACAATTGATACCACTAGGTGTATTTCTGCACACCCTTCACCCTCATTGTCATTTCTCTCCTTTCTCTAGGCACAACTTCACCTCACATATAATCAGCCTCACTGCGCTACATGCCAGGTCATTTCTTCTTTCTCTGGATCTCATGGCCTCCATTCATACGCCCACTTCCCCAGTTCAGGACTTACCTATCTTACCCTCTCAAAGACATTGAGGGAGGACTAGCTAGCTGGTGAACAAAAGAATAGATTTGCTCAGTCTATACACAAGCAAAGAATTAGAACAAGGGAGTTAGAACTAACGTAAGATGGGTGACTGCGATTCAACATCATCTCATCTGGGAAAAAAAAACACAATATCAGTTCTACTCTGTAGGTTATTATTGACCTAAAATAAAATAATGTATGTGAAACCATTTATGGATTATATGGAGCTAGATAAACATAGTGAATACCTATCTTTGGGGCTGTTCAAGCATTAATAGGTTGACAAGGGCAGGCAAGAGAGGAAGGAAAAGTTGAATTAGGTTTTATTATTACTAATTCATATTTCAGCAAACAGAGGATCACTGCTTCCCCTTGAAGAGGATCCATGAGTCTGTGAATCTGTCTCTTGTCCTAGGTTACCCAATGTTATGAACTGAATGTTTGTGTCTTCCCAAGATTCACATCAAAAGTCTTCCCCGAGGAGTGCTGCGATTAAGGGGCCTTTAGGAGGTATTGGGATTCGATGAAATCGTGAATGAGATAAGTGCCCTTACAAGAGTCACAAGAGAGATTACCGCTCTGGGCTCTCCACGCTGTAAAATGCGATGAGAAGTTGGCAGTCTGCAGCCCAGAAAAAGGCTCTCACTAGAACCCAACCATGCTGGCAGCCTGGTATCAAATTTTTGGCCTCCAAAACTGTGAGAAATGAATTTCTGTTGTTTATAAGCCACCCAGACTATGGTGTTTGTTACAGTAGCCCAAATGGACTAAGACATCCAAATTGGCCTTCATCCAGAGAAATGTTCCTAACGATAAACATTTAGAGATTCTTTGCAAAGATTTTTCTGTGAGAAATGTTTATCACCAACTTATGAAAATTGGAAATTCTAAATATCCCACATAAAGAGGTTTAATTAACCCTCCATATATAATGAATTACATCCATTAAAATAATATAGAACATGTAATAATGTAAAAGTCCATAATGAGGAATTAACAGAGAAAAAATAAATTATCAAGCAACACGTATGGTAGACAGACATTCAAAGCCTGTGCGCACATGCGCACACTCGCCACAGTGCATGTAGCATGCATCCTAAGTCTAAGAAGGTTGGAATTATGGATTATTTTAATTTTATACTTTTGGCTTTTGTTTATTATCTATGGTTCTATAAGGAACATATTATTTGGGTAATATGAAAAAAATAATAATAATTATATATAAATTAAACAACTCTGAGCTCTCGAGACCAATGGGAGGATTTTGAGGCCAGGGATTCTTTGAGGACACTCTCAGCACTGCTGTGGAGGAAGAGGCGCCTGGCTCAGCACCCGGCCCACTGGGCCCTTATCTAAGATAACTGAGGCCCTGGTCTGAGATTTTTATTCAGCCAGTTCTGTTGTGTTTGCTTATCAGGTGAGGCCTGAGTCAAAGAGGGACAGGGAGTCTGCCTCTGAAATCTGTGTGGAAGAACAAATAACACTAAAACCTGATAAATGTTCAGTTTCAAGCCAATGGTTGATCACTGGGCAACTTAGCAACATAAGGATTGTGTAAAAGGAGGAGGGTCCCTAGAATACAACAAAGGTGTGAAGGCCTAGTTCACTGCCTTTGACACGGTGTGAGTAAGAATCACAAAGAATAAGAGAAGAGCTGTGGTGGCTGGCACGGAAATACACACTATTCGTCTTGAAAAATCTCACCCCCTCCCCCAGAAATATCAAATAGATTTTTATTAATGCGTTTTTCCTGCTCAGTATAGTCAGTCAGTCTGTAATGAGTGCTGAAGGTTACGGCTTATATTATTAAAATTCTAGCAAGGGTACCAGGTCATGGGCTTGGAAATGCATGCCAATTTGCTCATTTGAATAGCTGATTTAATATTGTTCCACCCTGTATAGTCTAGTTGGAGCTCAGGTCTAATGAAGGCTCAGGAGCTGGTTTTATTCTTATATAGGCTTGTTAGCTACAGAGAGAGAGTTTTCCCCATAGCCACAAAACTCTCCTCCTAATCCCTTAACCTAGATATGTCACAAGGAGCATGAGACATCATAACTCCTGGGAAAATGACCCTAAATCCTTGTGCCGCTGAGACAGTAGCCCTGTGTTCCTATAAACAGGAAACTGTTGGTCCTATGTTGTCGGGGTGGCCAGGGGAGGCTGGGAGTGAAACCTGGTTTGGCAAAAATGATGCAGAACAGGGACTTGCCAGACAGGGAAGGTAAAAATACGGTGACTTCTAGCTGCCTCTGTGGTTGAGAGTCTACCCGATGGGCACTGATGATTTGTGGCCTGTGGCTCTTCAGGGCAGGAAAAGAAGAAAAAACAATGGAAACACCTAGAAGATGAGACCAACAGAAGCAGAGAGATTTTTCTACCTCTCTTCAAAGTCATAGTATTTCTCCTTTCTCTCTTCTGTACTCCCATACCTCCTGTTTTACTTCTATCAAAGTACTTGTCACCCCATGTCACTCTTGCCTATTTGTCTGTGTCCTTTAATGAACATCAAGCTTCACATGGCCGGAGCCACGTTTAACTTGTCCATAGTGGTGAATTGACTGGTATGCCCCAAGCCTAGCACACTGCGGGCTTATAGTAGATGCTTAACAAATATGTCATAAATATGAGTAAATGAATGATGTAAGATTAGCCCTGAAGAAGAAAGGAACAGCAAAGTGCAACAGGGATGGGCACGGCACAGAACTTATAGAAGGTCTAAGTCAGCGCATTGGGTGGACCTCAAGGACAGGTGCTGGACAAGGGGGCAGCAGGGGCCACGGCGTTGCCTGTCAATGACTGAAGAAGCCTCGCGTCCAGTAGTCTGAGAAATCTCGTGTATTTGCCACACCCGCTTTGTTTAATATGAGTTGCATATTTTCTTCTGTTCCTTATACCTTTTAATTTAATGATATGGGGGAAAGTGAGTGCTGTGTATTTTAAATACTCCCGGGGTGGATGGCACGTCAATGCAAGGATAGAGCAGGGCCGTGTCACTGGGCAATTTCCTTTAGGCATTTGGGGGAACTTGTGCAAAATGCACTCCTAGGATGTTACATTGCAAGAAGGATTGCTCTTAGCATCTAGTAAATAATTTTCCTATCTGGAGCCTGCTCCTACATCGTTGGTTTGCAAAGGGAGTTTTCCCCACTCTACCTGATTAAGTCCGCCAACGCAAAGCAGGGGGCTGGCCTGTTCACACACACACAGGCGCCCTTCGGAAACGGACATGGCATCAGTCTCGTAAGTTCCCCGGCTGAGGTCTATGTCTGAAGATTAAAGGTCACAAGTTCTATTATTAGTAATAGCTAAGAGGAATGATCGTGTGCTGGTGTTGGCTTCGGTAAGCATTGTAGACATAGATCTCAGCAAAGGCTTTACAGGCTTAGCAAGAAATAGGGGTGATGAGGCAAGGCAGTGACTTGAAACCAGCTATACAACCTGTGTTATTCTCTTTGCTGGAGCAAGCCCTGAAAAAGAGGGGAGCTCAGCAGAGAAGCGGATAGTTTGTGTTTTTAACCTGTGCGCACCCATCGGTGACCATTTAGAGAACAGAAAACTGTCCTGGAAATGTAGATGCCAGCTGTTCTCTACATCAGCAAAGCAAACACTGGCTTCTCGGTGATCGAGATGAGCCTTTTTCACCCTCACACTCAATGTTCCCTTAACATGGACCTCTCTGTCCCACACCCACCCACCCTGTCCTCTGATGTCAGTCAGCTCAAACGCACTTCCTCAGAGAGAACTTCCCAGACACCCCCCTTCCTGGTTACCCTCTATCGCGTCACCCTATTTGTTCACTATCTGAAGCTGCCTTGTACACTGTTTTATTGACTCCATATATAAGCTCCATAAAAGCAGGGACCCTGTCTCTTTTGTTCATGGCTCTATTGGGAGCAGTGAGAAAATGTAATTAACCAAAAATCTCTAGAAACTTGTTCAATTCTTTTGAACAGCTGCTGCTCAGGGAAAGGACACCAGCAAGCTTAGTTCACATTTGATTGTTTCCCACTTATCCATGCAGCTTAGAATTGCAAACAAAAAGGAGCTTCCAGCCCTGACCAGTGTAGCTCAGCGGGTTGGGCACTATCTGTGCACCTAAAGGTTGAGCACATGCTCGGGTTGTGGGCTTGATTGCCAGCAGGGGGCGTGTGGGAGGCGCCCAATCAATGTTTCACTCTCACTTTGATGTTTTTCTCTCTCTCTCCCTCTCCCTTCCTCTCTCTCTAAAAACCAATAAAAATCTTTTTATAATGGGGCTGCCACATCATGACCCCTCCTTTCACAGGGCATGCCCTTCAGGCCCATCTTCCTGGCAGCCGTGGTAGCCTGCCTCTGTCCAGAGACATCCTTGCTCCAGCCGCGTTCCCTCTGAGTGCCTTTGTGCAGCAGAGCGATCGAGGGCATCCACCACGGCCTTTGACCATTATGAAGCTAATGCCTTATTTGTATAATGACTTTCGTTTACAGAGGGTGCAATGTTCTAATGAGAGGGATGGGGGAAAGCCATGCTAAGAACATAACCCTCTCAGACATTTGATTAGTAATTTATAGAGCTGACAAAGTTCTTTTGCATAAATTACCTCATTTTAATTTTAACCCTCATCACTGCACTTCATGTAAAAAAAAAAAAAAAAAAAGCAGATGTTATTCCACCATCATTTTATAGAGGAAGAAACAAAGGTCAGAAGAGGTGAATGACTTGCCCTAGACCCAGGTCTCCTTGTCTCCAAATGCAATATCAAAGGCAAATTTATAGGAAAAGAACCAAGGCTGGCACCCTCTTCGTTCACAGCTAAATCATCTCTATGTAAAGCTCTGTGCAGATATAAGAAGAACCTATTTCATTATTTTGTTGTGTCTGATCAGGATGGATGGCTAGACAGACATAGCAGAGGGCCTGACACTTGAAGCAATTACTGAATGGAAGGAAGGGAAGGAGAAGAGAGGGAGGGAGGGAGGGAAGGAGGGAGGGAGGGAGGGAGGGAGGGAGGGAGGGAGGGAAGGAGGGAAGGAGGGAAGGAGGGAGGGAGGGAGGGAGGGAAGGAGGGAAGGAGGGAAGGAGGGAAGGAGGGAGGGAGGGAGGGAGGGAAGGAGGGAAGGAGGGAAGGAAGAAGGAAAAGAACAGAAGGGGAGAAGGGAAGAAGGAATGCCTGTGTTAGCAGATGAGATTGGCTGCACAGTACACCCAAATCCTCATTATGAGAATGGTATTATAGCAAGTTCCGCTCCAGCTGACTGTCACCCAGTAAGTATGAACCAGAATTTTGAAACTGACGGTGACCCTGGAGATCATAATAAGCAGGTCGTACAGCTTTGTTTGCTAAGTTAATTGCCCCACTGCAGTCAGTTGTCAGACCATGATCATCAGCTGATCTGAGCTCACGTTCCCATGCAGAGATATTCAAAGCAAATACTTCCTGGACTAAACATAAAGTATACATAAAAGTTTGTTTAAATGAATTATTCTTCTTTTTGAAGCTAAAAAGAGGGGAGCAGTTGCTATGGGACTACTGGTCTCTCTTTGATCTTCTGAGAAATTCCAAGTTGAAAAGACCGTGGGGAGATGACTCCGTCCCATGGGGTCACAGGCTGCATCTGCCCTTCCCCTACGGGCGTTACTTTCAAATCTCTCTCTCCCCCCCCTCTCTCCCCTCTCTCCCCCCTTTCTCCCCTCTCTCTCTCCTCTCTCTCCCCTCTCTCCCCCCTCTCTCCTCTCTCTCCTCTCTCTCCCCTCTCTCTCCTCTCTCTCTCCTCTCTCTCCTCTCTCCCCCTTTCTCCCCTCTCTCCCCCCTCTCTCTCCTCTCTCCCCTCTCTCTCCTCTCTCTCTCCTCTCTCTCCTCTCTCCCCTCTCTCCCCTCTCTCTCCCCCCCTTTCTCCCCTCTCTCTCCCCCTTTCTCCCCTCTCTTCCCCCTCTCTCTCCTCTCTCTCCTCTCTCTCCTCTCTCCCCTCCCTCCCCTCTCTCTCCCCCCTTTCTCCCCTCTCTCTCTCCTCTCTCTCTCCCCTCTCTCTCCTCTCTCCTCTCTCTCTCCTCTCTCCCCCTTTCTTCCCTCTCTCCCCCCTCTCTCCCCTCTCTCCCCTCTCTCTCCCCCCTTTCTCCCCTCTCTCTCTCCTCTCTCTCCCCTCTCTTCCCCCCTCTCTCCCCTCTTTCTCCTCTCTCTTTACCCCTTTCTCCCCCCTTTCTCCCCTCTCTCTCCCCTCTCTCTCCCTCCCTGTAATGACTTACTCAGTCAGCTTGTGGCTGAGGAGATAGAAGAGGCTGGAAGGTATCACAACCTGGAGTCAAACAAAGAACCTTCTTATTTACAGTAAAGTTAGGGGTTGGCCATCGGTTCTGTGGAACAGCCTCCTTTTTCTCTTGCCTTCTGTCACATGTTCATTCCTTCATTTGTCTGTTCTACAAACATTCATTCATTGTCAGGCACATGGGTACAAATATGAATAAGAAATTGTCCCTACTGCTTAAGAGCTCTAGTCAAGTAAGAAGGAGCAGGTATGGGGAAGGGGCAGGAATGAGGCTGAAGGGCGCTAGACTCCGAGGGTCTCAGGTACTGCTCCAGGGAGTTTGCACTCAATCTATATGCCAGTATTTCCTGAACCAGGGTATGGAAAGCTGTAAGGATCAATACTAACAGAAAAAATTTACTAAATATTCTTAGTATTGACAACTTATTTTTAGTACAACATCATTTACACTTGATCTTAGCCAAAAGGCCAAGAAGCAATCACATTATTTAAATATATACAAACATAAATTAGATAGACCTTCCCAGTGTTTATAACCCTTATACAATAATAAAACCAAAACAAATTTACAATGTAAACACTAATACAATGCAAATCAACAACATTCATTTAATGCAATGGATGTTGTTGTTTAACTGAAACAAAATGGGTTATGACACATAAGTATGGCACTCACTAAAAGCATATACGTTATTTTAAATTCAGCAAGCTTATGTGACCAGGTGCTAAGTAATGACTTAACTCTCCCACCCCTTCTTTCTAGTTCAAACTAGCATGAAACTGCCATTGAAAGACAATGTGATGATGTCACATGGCTTTCACTCTCCTTATCTATGTGTCAAGTTCATCTCTATTCTTTTTCCAATAGCCTGTGACAGTAAAAACAGGGCTACTTGGCTCCAGGTTACAAGTGGTCATTAAATGACCTAGAAGATGCAGCTATATAAATCTTAAAGTGCCCTGGAAATTAATAAAGGCTTTTTTTTTTAATGTCCAAGAGACCCCCATCAAACCTAAGAATCCATTACTGAAGACCATCGCCTCAAGTTTGAGGAAACATTACAGAAGTGCTTGAGGCCTACCGCTGACAGATTTTGAGCAAAGCAGTGACATGATCAGATTTCCATATTGGAGCAATTACACCAGGGGCAGCAAAGATGGTACATTAGAGAGGAGACAGACTAGGAGTAAGAAGATCACTTGGGAGACAACTATGATAATTTAGGTGAATGATGATGAATGACCTAGCGAAGACAGGATGAGTGATGAAGTATAAGAGAATAGACCAGAAATGTCTGTAAAAGGCATAACCTATAGAACTCAGGGACTGATTAAATGTGGCAGGTGAAGGAGAAGGGGTGTTCCTAGATTGCATGGCACTCGTTAAGCCTGGATGGGAATAAAGAAAGGTGAGTTCAGTTTCAGACATGGCCACTTTGGGAAAGCTGTGAATTAGGGTGAAGACAGTCAAATACAGTAGGTTTGATGAGTTGAAGAGGAAAAGCTCCTAAGTAAGGTTGGCATGCTAGGATGGCTAAGTGGTCACCAGCCTGCAACCTGGAACTTCCACGTCCAAGAAAGTCTCATTGTTCACTCTCCCCACTCCCAAATAAAATGCCTCCTACTAGCTACCCAAAGTTCCACCCCAAATGATCATTGCTTCAATAACCTAACTTAATACTCTGATATACTACTTAAAGTACAAAATATGAAGAGACTGACATTTACCCTGTGATTGGTGACCTGGACCCCAAAATGCTGTAGTAGACAGAACATGGAATTTCAATCATTCAGGCAGTGGCTCCAATTCCCGCTCCACCACTTACTGCTTATGAAATCTTGGCAAGACACTTCTCTTCTGTCTTCCTCTTTGTAAATTGGGGTTATAAAACCTTACATCAAAAGCTAGTTAGGAGCGTTAAATAAAATGTGTTACAGTATCTGACACAGTGCCTGTGACATCTTGGCCCATGACTCATTCCCATTCTCCTAGTATAATGTCTAAGCTCATGGACAGGACCAGACTTCCTCAGCTCAAACCATTCTCTACCGCGTTCTAATGGAATGACCTTGGACATGCAAACCAATCTCTCTGTAGCAGAGAGAAATAATGATATTCTCTAGTGCTTAGAATTATTGCGGTAACTCATTGAGTCAAAGAATATAAAGCTCTGAGTATCATGGGTCTTGTACATAAGTATGCACATTTCAGTGTAATCCGCTATCATCATCATCATCAATCATTACTCCTTCCTCTCTTCCAATGATTAAGCTTGAGATTCTTGGTCATCATTTTGATGGAAGAAGAGAACAGCGTGGTGCTGGGTACCTAAGGCGCTGGGTGTGTGGATGGAAAGGGACCACATGCTAAACCTGACAAGCTCAGGGAAGGCCTGCATGGTGGCCTTGCAAATTCAGAGACCTAAAGTAACCACAAAAGATGGTCTTAAATTAAAACTTTTTAACTAAAAGCAGTCTATAGTGGGTAGTCATGCATCTTAAGGCAGTATTTTTCCTTCACAAAGGTTAATTTTCACCTTAACTAAGCCTGTCAGTTGTCTTTTTTTGGCATCTGAGCTAACATACCTGATTAACATGCCCTTGCAAAACTAAGTAATTTCCCTTTTCTGAGCCCTCAGTGCACCAAGGCAGAGATAATGAATCCTCTCATTATTATGGTTATCTTGTTAACTGTTGACTGTTAACTAGCCTGTACCTACCTATGTAAAAGAAGAATGGTGTCTATCATTTTACTTTTTATTCAAGCCCAGAGATTCTCCACCACTGCCCCCCACTTTGCTTTCTCCCACCTCCCTAATCTACCACCCATAGATTTCATGTGACCCACTTATGCCTCCTCCTTTGACAGTAATCTATAAAGTAAGGTGCAAAACATTATCTCAATCTGTTGAGATTTTGCTTCCTGACACATGTCAACAGTTTGGCTCAAATAAACTCACAAAAATTCTTCACAGGTTTGAATGTTTTTTACATTAGCAGGTGTGAAGCCCCATGGGGAGAAGAAAAAAAAGGAAGGTTGACAGCCCCAAAGGCATTGTTTGCTTATTTCTCAATTTTCTCCAAGACAAGCCAGGGTCTGCCATGCTCCAGAGAGGGAGACATAGAGTGACTCAAGTCCAAAGCCCTGTGATGAAATGAATAGATTGTCATCAAATGTTTGGCCAAGCAGACAGCCATCCAGATGTAGGTACTATAAGTTCTTATGAGCTATGACAACAGTCATGGTTTTAAATGAACTTTATTTTTCATTTATGGGTGACTAAATGCCACAATTATGCCTGACTTTGTCTCAGACTGGGAATAGAGGGAATACAAAGTAGCCCACTTGACCATCAGTAGAGAGGGTAAAAAAGCTATGGTATATTTACACAATGGAATACTACGCAGCTGTAAAAAGGAAGGAAATCTAATCTTACCCTTTGCGAGAGCAAAGATGGACCTGGAGAGGATTATGCTAAGTGAAATAAGCCTGTCAGAGAAAGACAAGTACCATATGATTTCACTCATGTGGAATGTAATGAACAAAATAAACTAACAGAATGGAGACAGACTCATGGATACAGAGAATAGACTGACAGATGTCAAAAGGGAGAGGTTTGGGGGCTGGATGAGAAGGGTGAAGGGATTAAGCAAAGAAAAAGAAAGAAGGACCTATGGACTCAGCAGTAAGATGATTGCCAGAGGGAAGGGGGAGTGGGGAGGTAGAAGAAGGTAAAAGGGGGATAAATGGTGATGGAAGGAGATGTGGCTTGGGGTGGTGAATACACAATAAAATATACAGATGATGTATTGTAGAACTGTACACCTGAAACCTGTATAATATTTTTAACCAGAGTCACCCCAATAAATTCTATAAAAAAAATAATAAAATAAACAAAAAATATATTACTATATAGCAAGAAAAAAAAGCTTCAAACCAACTTGTATTTCCCAAGGGCTAAATCCAGAGAGGTTAGAGCTGGAAAAACCAAGTCAGAAGCATGGACCAGTGAGCAAACATAGATTTTGCTGATATATTTAGCATTATCATGTTGAGTCTCTGACACTAATCAACCAAGGTCATGGACAAACTAGTCCTTTTAAAAATTTTATGAAAGAAACTGCTGTGCATTTTTCTCTCTAGACTCTCTCACTTGGAATACAAATGAGGCCTGGCTCTTCCAAGCTTTTTCTCACAGAGCCTTTTGGCCTGAGCAACTAGCCCAGTTCTCAGTGATTTGCTGCCTCCATCAGGATCAGGGAAGAATACTTTTTAATACATTTTAATTTGTTTAATCCTGAGAGGTTGCAATGATTTCTGGGTCAAAATGGAGCAGAGGAGTCTACTGGAGATGACACCTTATTTATTTGGGTACAAATTTTAATTAAACTTTCTCCAAATAAAATAGAGATCAAGGAGTCTTTGGGTGAGGCAGATATTAGATTCATTTCCAGGTCTGCCACCTGCACTGTGTGATTCAAGGCAAGTCCCTTAAACCACTGAGCTCACTGTCCTTAGCTGTAAAATGATGACAGCACTGCCCCATAGGTAGTTATAAAACCCATTCTCATCCGTCCCTGCTTCCTGCCTCAGTTCTAGCCACTTCCTTTTGGCACAGTCCTCTCTAGTCATATCAGGCCACTCAGGTTTCCCTTTTGCCTCTGGCTCTTACTCAAGTCTGCCTGAGACAGCCTCCCCACCCCACTCCCATTTTCTAGGCTGACACTGACTCATCCTACATGCCTACCTAAAGATGCCACTTTATTTTTTTTAATTTTTTTATTTACCTTTATTGTTGAAAGTATTATAAATGTCTCCTTTTTTCCATTGATCCCCTTCCCCCTGTACCCCTCCCCCTAGCCTTACACCACACTATTGTCTGTGTCCATGGGTTATGCGTATATGAGATGCCACTTTCTTCAGGGAGACTTCTTTGGCACCACCTCCCCCAGCTGAAGTCTAGGTCGTGGGCCCTCCTATGAGCCCAGAGCACCTGTGCATATCCCATCAAAGCACTTAACCACACCGCTGTGTTGATTTGCCACATCACTCCCTGCCTGTGGCACTGTATCTCCAGGGCCTAGTGCAAGGTCAGACACATATAAAACATTGAATATATTCAGAGTAAGGCAAAAATACATTTACAGTTGTTTGCATGGAAGATAATACAATAATTAATAAATAATAATACATGAATAAACTCTGCTTTGTGTACTCACAACAGTAAACCCACCCTTGCCTCCCCCTGTATTTGTAATGTGAATGAAAACTGGTAAATGTTGCACTGTGGCTGTGTGCATGCTCTTCAGATGAAAGTTACTGCAAGAGGAGTGAAACACATTAGAGCACTCTCGGGTATTTTTCCAAGTTGCTGTGCCCAACACTTGCAGCTGTCCTCATGGCCGCACCACCCCCCTTGAACCCAGACTGCCTTTTCCTTGAAGCTGAAACTGCTGGCTTTCCCTTTGTGCACCATCTGCCACTCACCTCTAACACTCCAGACAGGATCCCAAACAAAGCCTGACCTCCTCCTGCCCTCAGCGATCCAGCAGGCCCCTTAATCCCGTTTCTGCCAAACCCCATTCAGTGGGTCACTCAAGATTCACTCTGACTTGCTGTCTTTGAAACCAAGTGACCAAGTCATGTTGGTCTTTACTGAAGAAAAATCTAACCCAAGTATCCTCCTTTCTTCTTCCTCTCTTCATACCGGTCAGATTCTCCAAGAACGTGTTGGAAAGGGAGATTTATTTCACATCACTTCCCTACTTAGAACTTGCTTCTGAGCGCCTGGCTGTCCCTCCCACTCTGCCATGGGCCCCTCCGTCTCACCCTCCGGCACCACTGGGAACTCCCTGACAACGCCCTTCAATGGGCACTTTGCCCTTCCTGTGGACTCAGACAAGAGGTTGATGTGGGGCTGACCACACTTCCGTCAGATGTCTGGGCCTTTCTTCCACATTGTGTCACCACAAAGGAGGAGAGTAGGCTTATCTGAACAACTGGGGTAATTCAAGGAACCAGCAACACATTTCCCCTTACAAAACCTAAATCTGGACACTGCTTATGATTCTTCCTGTGGCCTAAGGGAGAACTATCAAAAAGGTAGACTTTTCTTGGGGTTCCGATCATGGGCACAAGACTGTTCCCAAAGAGCCTTTCTTCTCCAAATTCCTTATTCTTTCATTCAGCAGAGTAGTGACATCAAGCTTTGAAAATCGAACTCACTACCCAAAAGATATGGTCTTGACCTGGAAGCCATCACCTTCCCAGTGTTACTTTCCCTAAGTCTGAGTAATTCAGCCTAAGGAAAGCCAGAGGGGCTTCATGAGGAAGTCACCAATGGGGGGCACTCTGAGTCCTCAGTGAGGCCGGGCCCTGGAGTAGAAGAGTGCTGTGCTGATGAACAGGAACTCTCAAGCCAGGTGACCAGGGCTTGGACATAGCTCTGATTATCCCAGCTGTGTGACCTTGATAATGTTTCTTAACCTCTCTGAACCCAAGCCCCCTTATTTGTGATATGGTGATAATAACAGTGAGATTTTACAAATAGTGAAATTTTAAGAGTTAAAATACATATAAACAGGGCTTAGCAAAAAAGTGCAAAATAAATTTTAGCTACAGCTATATGTTGTTTCCCACCAACATAGACCTATTACTTTTTCTATTTTTCTAGCAAGTAATTGTTGAAGCAGACATATACATATTCACAGACATTCTGAGAACAAATACTAATTCCCAGAGATAGGACAATCTGGAAATATTTTTCTGAATGACTCATGAGGGAGTCTCAAAGTAAAATCAGCACAGAAAGTTTACTCCTCAAGAACTTTGAACTTACAGATTTCCATTGGGTGCAAATGGAACGTTTCCTGTTGTCTGCATTTGGCGAAGCCCCTGAGGTAAAAACAATAAATGGCAAGCACTTCCCTCCTCAATCCTACAGGGACCTGCTCAAAACTCACTAAAAGGCGACCTTTTGCCTCCAGGCTATGTAAAAGGAGACTATTTCATGCTACTAGAAGTCTACAGGGACTAGAAAGGAACATGAGGGGTGCTTTGGGGGTTCTGATAAGATTCTGCTTCTTGATCTGGGTGCCTGAGACTTGAAATTACCAAAGGGAGCTTGTTGAAGGGAACTCATAAGAATAGAGATCACTTGGCTATTCTCAGGTTGTCACAGGAGAGCCTGACATGTGTTCTTGAAGGCTTGAGGACATTGTTGAACAGAGACCACAACCGGCCTCATGCACAGACATATCAGCGAGGGCAGGTGAAGACAGGCAGCAGGGGGATGAGAGCACGAAAGCCCGAGTCCTCATGAGCCTCCTGGACACCATGGGATGTATGCTGAAGCACCTTCAAAAGACCCGGCCCTCGGGGTGGCCGCCAGAGCCGCAGCGCCTCAGCAGTAAGAGGCTCCAGAAACAACCCCTGGGACAGGACTTGGAGTGGAAGCGGGAAAGCAAGTGGGTCACAAGGAGTCAGCTGAACAGAATATCGCCCATATCAGGAACTGGTATAGTGCAAAAGTCCCAATGCAGTGGCCTCACAAATAAATGCACATGTGAAAAAGTGTAACAAAAGGCCCAGTACCTTGGCAGCACCAGCCAAGAGAGAATCACAAAGAGCACCAACTACATGAAAATACTATGTGCCCTTCTTTCCCTTTGGCCTCCACTCCCCAACTCTGGAGGAACTAAAGGTATCAAAGCAAATTGAGGAGAGGGAGTGAGTTAAAAAGAGTATTCGCTGTTTAGGGACCCCCAGCCAAGGGTCTGGCCAAGGCTGTAGAAAGGGGAAACTTTTGAATTAGATCTGAGATCAGTTTTGATTTAGACTCTATTGGGTCTTTTAATACTTAAAAAGCCACAATTATCAAATAAGAGTCTTTTTTTTTTTTTTTTTTACCTGAAAATGGCTAGACTATAGAAGGGAACAGGGTAAGGAGAGTGAAAGCATGTTTTTAAGGTGGTTGTGGTAGGGAAAATTCAGCTGTTGGACTCAATACATTCACAATATGTTGGTTACCAAAAAAAAAAAAACCAAACATGTGCCAAAGCAACTTCTCATCAGCCCTGCCCTCTACAAACAGAGGGCTTGACCTGCTGCTTGCATGGGCCTGGCACACACCGATCTGATCCTTCACAGAAAGGTCTTTGTCCTTAAGATTGTTCTGAAGGACTCTGATCTTTCCTTTCTTTTACCCCCTTCTCCTCCAGTCTGCTGGGCAGAGGAGAGCATGCCCATCAATCACTCCTTAGATCCATAAAGACCTACCCTAAAGATTGAGATCATGGCTCCTAATGACGTCATTACATTCCAAGTCAAAGTGCTGTCGCAATTGCTCTCTAGGGAGAGAAAAAAAAAAGTGCATTCTTGTTCTGCTAGCCACAGAGACATTGGATATTTAATGTTGAGTGGGAAAGAAGTGATACATTTGGGGAGGAGAGTAATTTAAGGACCTTTTCCAAGAAATAAAAATTTTCTCCCAAAGAAGCAAATTTAGAGATTGCAAATGACTCCTTGGAGAACTCAAGAATGGAGTGGAATGACCCTACCTTTCTCAAGACGATAAAAGCAACCCATAAAAAACCATACCATGCCAATAAATTTTAAGAACTCAGCGAGGTAGTTAGACATCCTCTTTTCCTCCCTCTTTCCTCTTTTCTACTCTCTTCTCTTGCCCCAGGACAAACTCAAATCGTTTCTCATCATTTATCCCACCTCGTTATCTGAAAGCAGGTCCCTGGGCCCACACATCTCCCTTTCCCAGACCCAAGTACGCATTCCACCTGGAAACCAGAAAAGCTGGGAAGAAGTGCCCTTCGTTTTCTTTTTATTTTCCACTCTCTTGAAAACGTATGGTCTGGTAGAAAGTGAATTTTCTCGAAGTAACTAGAGGAAGCACAGCTGGAATTGCAATATCTAAATAAAAATGCTGCCGACCTGCTAATATTAACTAGTCTAAAAATACCAGGAAGCATGTGGTTTTCATTACAGCAACAAAGCCCCCACAGTCTGACAGGCAGCCTGCCTTCCAAGATTACCCTCATTTACATGATATCATGTTACTCGTGGAGCTGGGCTCTTGGGTTTAGAGAAAAGCAAGACTTCCACGGCAAGAGGTGAAATGAAGATTTAGGCGCTCAGCCAGAGGCTTGAGACTCCCCAGAAGTGATCTGAGCTCACAGTCACATGGCCCTGCTCAGTAATCTAGTCACTCGTCATTTATTCCACTCATTTGGATCTTCTCACACGTGGCTCTTATCACAGGTAATTGCATGTAAGATCAGGGCAGAGCCTTTTTCTTGATCAAAAGCACATCCCACATAGCACCTTCCATGTGGCCTTCAGCGCTGCTGGAGCTCACGGTCAGCAGTACAATAGGGCCTAGATACGGTACTGCGGGCAAGGGCCCACTCTGGCATCCTAGGGCTGGGTTTCAAGCATAGCCTCTGTCTCTTTAACACTGTTTAAACCTGGTTAAGATTTTCACTTCTCCAAGCCTCAGTGTGCTAATCTATAAAAGGGGCATTAGTATAAAAAAAGATTACTGCTACTGTATTCAGAGCTAACACTCATTTCATGCTTACAACGTGCCAAGGGCTCTACTTCATGTTGTTACTTGTACTATTTAATATCTGCAATAATCTGATGAGGAAAGTACTCATCTTGTCCTCACTTACAGATGAGGATATTGAGGGTCAACGAAGTTACATAACTTGTCAAAGTTACACAGTAAGTAAGTGGCTAAGCTGGGATTTGAACCCAGGCCTGACTCATGTCAAGCCCTGTGTTCTCACCTACAGAGTTTAAAGTCAATACCAATATGACTGCAACAGGCAAACAGCAAAGTGGTGAAAGGCAAGGGCTATGGGTTCCCAGTTCTTTGCTGGCCCTTCTCTGGACTTCAGTTTCCTCATCTGGAAAATGGGGATCATAACAGGACCTACCTGATAGTACAGCTGTAAGAACAAATGACCTAATCTGTATCTAGTCTATGGAATAATTCCCAGCACAGTGGTAATTCTGCTATGTTTACTATCTTTATTATGATAAAACAGCTGACATCTAGATGATGAATAAAGTGGGAGCTGGAATAGAGAGAGAAAGAGCATGGGAGGCACCAAATGACTTCCCTGTGGCACTTATAAAACCCTTGTGGGAAACTTGCACAGAAGACTAGGAACAATTCCAAGGATGCTAAGTTCCAATTTATGCAGATGGAGGGATCTGAGAGACATTAAAATTTATATCCATAGCTGGTAAAACCTGGAGACATCTGGATAAGAAATGCAATGCTAAACAGATGTATTCCTTAGGTATGGCCCCATGGTGGAAGGCTGGAGAGTCAGGCTAGAGCAATCCATTGGTGACCTGGTTCAAGCCCCTGCACCCCTGGGGGCCCCTCCCATCTGATGGCTTCATCACATGAAGCCACATGGTGATCCTGAAGCTGGCAGGCCAGTTGATGCATCGTGGTATGACATGCCTTGTGCACACCTCCATGAAATCATTTTGGGATCATGCCCATTTGGGAAGGCCAGAGATGTACCTCATTGGAGGCTTCCATGACAATCAGCCTCTATACCCAAACTCATCAGGGAACTTCTAAGCAAACTTTGCAAACAAGAAAAAGACATTCTCTCAGAGTTGTGATCTGAGGCAGGATGAAATGATCAGGTAGAAACTGCAAACTGCTTTTCAATGATTTATGGAACTGCTGTCAACGTTAAAGCTATGGAGACTGACCGGCTCACTTCCTGAATCGGAGTCAAAGGAAGAGCTTTGTAGCCTCAGGGTAGAGCAAGGGCACTGAGAACGGACCATTTTGCTGCAAAGCCAGACAACTGCGTCTTGCACTGTGTTTCTAGATCTTGTTTCTAGGTATGAATTTCTGGCTGTAACAAAAATGATAAGCAGGTAAGCAAGCACTTCACCTCTTTCCAGACTCCTTGCTTTATTGCACATATCAGATGTAACCTCAGGTTTATTATTTTAATTTTAATATGCATCACTAGCTAAATCACAGTGTCCTGGAAGTAAAAGATTATCTTACAAAAAAATCTAAAGAAAAGAATGATGAGGCTGCTTATAAGAAAAGATCACTTCCTCGGGAGGCAATAATCAAAAGTTAGCGGCTAAGATGGAAAAAAAACATGAATTTAAAACCTGTCCAGGTTGAGTCTTATCTCTCCTTACTCAGTGATTTTCAAAATCTAGCCTTATTTTGGCAATTATCAACTAATGCTGATAAGAAGTTACTGAAATCCAGATATGACATGGACTTTAATATAGCAAGAAAATAACATTTTATTTTTAAAGCTGTTGATGAAATTTCTCTTAAGAAGGAAGTATCCTTTGCTTAGCAAAATGCCTTGAAGAGCCACTTGGTTGTGAAAAAGTAGCCTCTGAGGCATTATTCAGAAGGAAGACCAGTAAGCCAAAGGAAAGTGTATTTCTCTGCATAATAACACAAGAAAAACAATAAGTTTCCAAAGGTAGATTGAGACAGTAGGGACAAGATAAATTGGTAGAAGAAATAGGTAGGTAAAGATAGAAAGCTGGAGGGAGAGAGTCCAGGAAAATGGAACCTGGAGGCCCAGGAGCAGAGAGCGCAAGAGAAATTCTCACTGGTGGAAAGAGCTGAGCTGCAGGATATCTCAATTTCGAAATTAATGGAGACATCCATGTTTAGTTTTGAAGAATTTGCTATACTCTGCAGCAATGCAATCCCCCTGTTTTCTCAAACCTTTTGTAAAAACAGGCTATATACAAATGCTTTGTGCAGCTGATATCAAAGAGAAAAACAACTGCATTCAAGTCTGAAAAAAGAAAAACGACAGACAGGAGGCTAGATAGAAGTGAGACTGAGAATTTAATAGAAGAGTTACACCACCCCACCCCTGCCCCTGAGACTTTCCACAGCGAGTAGACAGAAAGATATGTTGGGTTTCCCTTTCTGTGTGTGTGATAGAGTCTCAAGCCATTTTTATTGGATTACTAATGGTTGGGGTGAGGATCAGCAAGGCTGACAGAAGTGGGGAACACCCAGAGAGAAGACATCTGGATTACATGAAATAAGTGTCATCTCCCCTTGTGCAAAAATCTCCCGTATTAAAGAAAGATTAAGGAGCATCACTACCTTTTCTACAGCAGGTGCCATCACCAAAACATTCTAATAATCATTAGAAAAGCAGCTGCCAAAATTCAAATATAGCCTTAACAGCTGGTAAAACAGTTCTATCTCAAAAGCGATTACTCAGGACACAGCTGCCAGCGCATGATTTCTTTATGTACAGAGGAAATTTTCCCACGAGCTTTAGGGGTGGCAGTGCAAAGAATCCGCAGGCCTGGAAGTCTGTGTGATTTTGACACAGATGTGATTTTCACTGGGGGAGCCAAGTTCACCTCATGTTCACCTTTCTACTCTGGAAGCGATGCCCTTTGAAGTCAGTGGATTTTAAAGATTCGGGAAGCACTGCTTGAGGTACCTGGCTGCAGATCTCAGATTGCCAAGGGAGGGTGTTTGTTCTCTTAGGACTTCTACACTTGTGATGGCAGGAATACTACAGAAAGTTCTGACGGTAACTGTGTGTCAAATTGTTCAATCACAGCCTCTTGCAGACAGTCATAAAAAAATGCTTTTTAACATCCACTCCACTGCCTTGCTCCTCAGGTCTTGCCAGGAGTCCTTCCTTGTAATCTGCTTACACTTCCTACTCTCTCCCGAACTGCTCTTGCAAAGGCCAAAAGCAACCGGCTGAGTGAGCACGGGTGACCTCTCTTCATGCCCCGTCCCATGTGGCCTTCTGGATGGCCTCTGTGAGTTCACAGGTGAGCAGGTGAGGGAAAACCCTGACGCCTGGCTGAACCAACAGCAGGGGAGGCACTGGAGCCCTGGGAACTGTGAGGGCTACATGGATCTCTTGTAGTCATTTCTGTTTATTACCAATGGCAAAGACTCTCTCCTTTGACCAAACTTGAGTCGATGACTCCGAGTCCTCTCTCTGACTAGGCCTTTTTCTTCCCAGCAAGAATCCTGTTGCATGGGTTTTAGCAAAAGTCTCCCACCCTCGGTATCTATCTGGTCAAATTCCTCGTACCTCGCCCTGGGTATCTGATCGCCCCGGCCTGCCTTCAGCAAGAGCCCTGCCGCGGCTTTAGCCAGCCTGCCCCAGCCTTGATGTTTCGCCTCAGTCATTTTCCATCCACCGGCCTCCACCTTGCTCCTTGGCTATAAATTTCTACCTTTCCTTGTTGTATGGAGTGGAGCTCTGTCTCTCTCCCCTCCTGCAAGCCCCCACTGCAGTAGAGCGTCTTGAATGAAGTCTCCCTCTCAGTCCTTAACACGTTTTTCTTTAGCACCACCCAGGGAGGCTGATTCCACAGCACAGCTCCAGAAAAGCTGCCTTCGCTCTCCTCAGACCTCCCAGGACTCAACTCTAGATCCACACTCTCTAGTTTTCCCTCTAAGTCTCTTATCCCTCTTCATCGCCAGTCTCCGAGATCAGCCATTGCGGCCCCTCCTCTGACAGTGTGACCTCTGTTATCTCTGGCCTCCTAATGGTTACACACACACACACACACACACACACACACACATACACCCCTCTTCCAAACAACGTTGCAGTAACCTTCTAAGTGCAGCTCTGACCTTATGCCCCTGACATAAATCATTCAGCATCTCTCGATAGGCTTCAAGATACAACCTTACTTCGAATTCTGCAAACATTTGTTTGCTGTCCCCTCGCCCCAAAAGCCCGTTGCTGTTTCACACTGGGCCGGATGCCCCCCTGCCAGGATTATCCATTCTTCTCCGGCACCTTTCTAAAGTCAGTACAACCTTCATTGCTCCAGGAAGCCTTCCCTAACTCTCCCCAGTGTGCCATGGGGTCCCTCCTTGTGCTTGAAATAATCCCGCAGGTGACTGGATACGCGGCTTGGTGAAATGAGCGCTCACGTGCACATCTCATAGAAATTACAGTTGAGTGTGCTGACCGCCGGGGTGCATTCTCAGCAGGGCCCAGCTGGCAATGGGAGAACAGGGAGGGTTTTGGTGCACGTGGCTTCTTAGTGTCCCCTGTAACTCATGGGAGACTTGCTCAGCTTGGTGGCACTGGCGTGTACCTGTCCAGGATGAGATCCCACAGGGTCATGGTGAGTCTCAAGCGGAGCCCTACCAAGCCTTGTATAACCCAACCACATCACCCCCCAAATCGAGCATAATTAATTTGTGAGGCTTGAAAAACAGCCTGTAACAAACCATGCCTGCTGCTTGTGCCACCCTGGTTCTTACAGCACACCAGCTCCATCGTGTCCTGCACCACACACGCTGCTGCACAGTGGTGAGCACTGTGTAGGTGGCGGCATCTGTTTGACCTCCACTGTCACGGGAGCTGGGAGGGACTGAGAGCGACAGAGAGCCGCAGGCTGGCCAGGGGCTGTGGCCGCGTGCCCAGGAATCCCAGCTAGTCCGCTGTGCTCAATCCCGGTTATCTACTACAGCATTTAGGCCGGAGAGCTGCATTACTTGCATTTCCCGCCAACCAAGCTGTAAATTCCCGGAGAGCAGAGGTCATGTATCCTTTATCTTTGTAACTCAAGGAATTCTGCTTGATAAGCAGTCAATAAAATTTTGGTGAGAAAATGAATAAAGTGAACTATGAATTCCGTGAGGACAGGGTCCGTGCTTTTGCACCTTCCTAGCTCTTAACACAACACCAAACTTTAATAGGTCAGATGTTCCCGATTAGGAGTCTACAAAGGTGTATATATATATATATATATATATATATATATATATATATATATATATGTTATGTTTATGATATATTTACAATATATACATTATTGCAAAAATCCTAACAGACACTAGAGCATTATACTCAAGATTGCTGTTCATAGCAGGAATTGTATCAGCTCAGTACAGAAATGACAAGCTGTTCTGATCGATTGCTCTTCACGTATTGATTTATTCCATATAGTAAAAACAAAGCCGTAATTATTCCATATATATTTCAGTAAGCAAAATCTTCCACATAGAAAAGAAATAAAAGGTGTTCTTGGTGCTAAATAGTTTGAGAGCCAGTGCAGTGCAACTTAATTTTAAAGAATTAAATATCACTAATATTTACTTTTATAAAAATTGTGGTCAGAATAACTCTGTCCTTTGTTATATAGACTTGGCCTATCCCAGGTAGATGGAAAAGAATCAGAAGGGATTTGGTGCTGGCAGAAAATCAGAAACAAAGAGAAGTCTCAATTCATTTTTGCTTGATACCAGGAGATCATTTACCAGCGCTCAAGAGGTCCTCCCTGGAGTAGTACCAACATGGAAGAAAAATGAATCCTATTTCTTCACTTCCTGATTGTTCAACCAGAAATTTCTGCATATGTTGTTGTATTAGGATACTTTGAGTTTCAAGTGATAAATGTCCAACTCAAATTAATTTGAGCCAAATGAGAATTAATTGGCTCTCATAATTGAAAAGTCAAAGAGTAGATTTCAAGTTCAGGCATGGCTGGATCAAGGACATCAGATTATGTTATTAAAATGCAATTGCTCTATCTCCATTTTCAGGTATGCTTCCCTCTTCCTTAAGCAAGTTTTCTCCACTTGGCAGCACAGATCACTTCAGCACCTTCAGACCTAAGTGGCTCTTTGCTCTCACAGTCGTCAGGAGGAGAGACCATCTTTCTGACAGCCCCACATCAGTGATTCTAAAATGACTCTGAATGGCTTGGCTTGAGTGAGATGCCCACCACAGGACAGATCGCTACATCAGGGATCATGGTGTGTGACTGTGCAGTCTGGCTGAAATGTCCATTCTCAGGGAAAATCACCATGTGAGTGACAGACCACCTGACGTGGAGGGAGATTTCCCAAGAGAAAGATGAGGGGCAGGCAGAAGAGTTGCTAACACACTAAGAGCAAAATCTGTGTGGGGTGTCTCCTCAACTACCTGACAGTAACCTCCCCACATATATTGTTTCATATATCTTTTCCTAAAAATTTTCCTCTTAGATCTAGTTCAAAAACAAAATGAAATGAAAAAGCCTCAAAGACAAAAGCTGTTCATGGTTGGATAAGCCATGAGGTTCCAGGCACTGTAATAAGATAAAAGGTTTTGAATGCTCAACTTGTAACAAATGACTCTCTCAACCTTGATGCCTTGGTTTCAGCAAAAGGTACATATTCTTTAAAATAGATTGACCTCTTCAGCTGAGGTGGAGAGTCTAAGACAGGATCATTTAAGAGCTGGAAAAAGCCAAATAACAGTTTTCATCAGGAGACTCAAATAGCATCAGTTTTCTGGATTGGACACCGCCCAAGAAAAGCCATTACCCTGCAGTGACATGTGAAAGATCTGCTTTGATTTCATGTGGGAGACTATTTAACAGTGTCAAGACAAAACATGCCAATTCCCATGGGTTGTCAAAAAATGCCATTATAAGCGCAGCCCTGGAAAAAACAAATCCACTCCCACTGCAAATGTCACCAAGCTTCTGATGGAAAATGAATACGTTTGCCAACTTAGAAGAATAAAGAGAAAACTGGAAGGAGGGAAGAAAGGAAAGAAGGGAGACAGAGAGAGAGCAGAGGAGGGAGGAAAGCATAAATAAAGGAAGGAAAAGAGAGATTGAGAGAAATGTGACCTTTTAGACTATGTCATGTTTATGCTAAAAAGTATCATGGTTAAGAATACAGGCTTCAACCAGACACAGAAAGACAAATACTGCTATGATCTCACTTATATGTGGGATATAAAATAGTCATAGTCGTAGAAGTGGAGAGCACCATGGTGGCTGCCAGGGGCTGGGGGGAGGAGTGGGGGGAATGGGGAGGTGATGGCCAAAGGGTACAAAGTTTTAGTTTTGCATGATGAATGAATTCTGGGTTTCTACTATAAACCTTGCGCCCATAGCCAACAGTACTGCAGTGTATACTTAAAAGTTGTTAAGAGGGTAAATCTTATGTTAATTGTCTTACAATAATAATAACAATGATAATAATAATAAAGGGGCAGGAGGAAAGTTTCGGAGGTGGTGGATATGTTCTCAGCTTTGGTGGTGAGGACTGGTTTTATGTGTCTATACTTATCCTCAAACTCATCAAGTTGTCCATATTACATATGTATAATTTTTAACATATCAATCATACCTCAATAAAGTGGTTTAAAAAACTGATCACCTTCAGGGGTGATAGCTAAGGGGCAAGTGGTTTGGGGGAGGGGTAATGAAAATGTTCTAAAAGTGATTTTATTGATGGTTGCATAACTGTAAGTATAATAAAAGTCATTGAATTGTACAGTTTAAATGGACGAATTATATAGCATGTGAATTATATCTCAGTAAAGCTGTTTAAGAAAAAAACACTTGGTAGATAACCACGGTCCATGCCACCTCCCACAACCACATCAAAATTACACCTAAAATACAGAACCACTGTCCCCCAGAGCCTCCTGAAATCTGGCTGCACAGAAGCCCCACAACCAGGGAGCTGAAGGAGCATCGAGACCGGGAGGAGGGGCGGAGACGTGGAGGATCAGGGCTGAATCCCCGAGGCGGGGCCGCGGGCCCACACCCGGTGCCGGGGTTGAAACCCGGGAGGGAATCTCGGCGGTGGGGATTTCCCGGAGGAGCGAGGGGTCCCAGCCCCACAGCAGGCCCCCAGCCCAGGGCTCCAGGGCCGGGAAGAGACGTCCCCATGACTCTGGGCTGTGAAACCAGCAGGGACTGTCCCTGAGGGTCGCGGAGGCTGCGGGAGCCCCAGCAGCTCCTCTAAAGGGCCCGGCACGGACTCACTCGGACGCTCCCTCTGAGCTCAGCGTCGGGCAGCAGCTGGAAAGGAACCTGGGACATTTGGGGAGGAACAAACTTGCCTGGAATCAGGACGAGAGCTGCAGAGGCAGCTTCCTCCCAGACAAAAGAGCTGGCAGAGAACATCGCTCCTTTGAGGAGCCCTCTCCCACCCTCCTAGAGCTGGCAGGCAGGTGCCATACCTGAATCTCCAGCAACCTGGCTCACTCGATTTGCCCACCCTGGTGATTCCCGGAGGCCCTGCCCCTCCCCACCTGCAGCTCATCCAGGCCATTTCCAGGGGCTTTTCTATGCAAGTGGCGTCTCTAGCCTCATGCTTAGAACTTTCCTAAAATCTCTCAAACAAGCAGCAGCTGGCCTCAGCATGTCCAATACCTCTCAATAAGTGGCCCCAGGCCTGGCACTAGCGGCAGCCTGCATTGGTTCATAGCTTGGCCTCACCTGGACACTTCCAAGCCCAGCACAAGTAGCAGCCATCCACAGATTGCTGTGTAGCTCATGCTGGGTGGCCCTGGGCAGGGTACAGGCAGAGGCTGACTTTGTACCTCCCAAGAGGCCCAGAGACAGTGCACCAGGTGGTCACACTCGACTGTGCTGGATTACAACCCTACCACAGCCACGAGTGACACACTCGAGGGGTGCACTTGGTGAACACTAAAGCTCCTCTGAAGTAAATCCTGCTCCATAGGGGTGTCTCCAGCACAGCAGCTCTCTGGCTGTAGTTGCAGCTGGTCCTCACAGCTGATTGGTCTGGGGGTCAGTTCCTCCCAGTGATACCAATAGCAACCAAGGCTCAGCTATAACAGGACAGTGCACAGAGCACACACAGGGGAGCATCTAGAAGGCCCAGCTCAGGTGACTGGGGAGGCTGAGCCACTGGACCCTACAGGACACCTACTACACAAAGTCACTCTGCAAATTCTAGGGGACATAGCAGCTCTACCTAATACATAGAAACAAACACCTGGAAGCAGCCAAAACATGGAGGCAAAGAAGCATGTCACAAAGGAAAGAACAGAAGAAATCTCTAGAAGAGAAACTAAATGAAATAGAACCAAGCAAGCTAACAGATACAGAGTTCAGAATAATGGTTATAAGGATGCCCAAGGATCTTAGAAAGGCTATTAAGGAAACTAGTGAGATCAGCAATGACATAATAAAGAACTAGTCACAAATGAGGGCTACATGAACTGAAATGAAGAATAATTTACAGGGAATCAGAGCGCTATGAGGTCAAGGTTAGGCTCTGTTACTTAGTAGTTACCTAAATTTGGTTACTTACCTCCCTACATCTCAGATTCTTCATCTGAAAAATGAGGAGAAAAATAACAGTGCTGTTAATGATTTTAAAAAGCAGTGCTCTTATAGTACTGAGCCAGTACTGGGGGTGGGGGCAGTAAGTGCTCAGTAAATGAGATCTGCTATCATAGACTTCAGCACAGCATGCCCTGGAGCTTCATAGAAAACATATCCTGCCCGGCCGGGCGTGGCTCAGCGGTTGAGCGTCAACCTGGGATCCAGGCGATCGGGGTTCAATTCCCGGTCAGGGCACATGCCCGGGTTGCAGGCTCGATCAATGACTCTCTCATCATTGATGTTTTTATCTCTCTCTCTCCCTCTCCTTTCCTCTCTCAGAAATCAATAAAGCTATATTTAAAAAAAAAAAAAAAGAAAGAAAAGAAAACATATCCTACACAGGGAGGTTATTTAAATTCCTCAACTTAAAAATACCTAGGCAGAAATCCTGAATAGGCTATGCCTCTTGATTTTATAGCTAGAATGGCAAACTATGAATAAAAAAGCACACTCTTGTTTGACACATAGAAAATAGGAAATGGCATGTAAGGAATCTTCAGCATTAATGAGTTTGAATTCTTTGCAGAACACTAGAGGTCCCTCTTGGCACTGAAACTTCCAGCCCTCCTGATGCAGAATCCAGCCTGGCAAATTTCTGCCTCAGCCCCACTAGATGTCTCTTCAGTAAAGTTCCAAGACAACCAGGGCCCAGGCATTGATTCAGTGTCGGGGAATTATTACACGGAAAGGACACAGTTTTAGATAACCAAACAATTTGCCTGAACGTGCACATGTCCTAGAAGGCATCTTCTGCTGCCAATGTACAATCCTAATGGATGAAGTCTTTTGTTTTCCAGACCCATTGCCTGGTAAAAGAAGATATGGGGGAGGCAAAGATGAAAATGATGTTATTTTGATTAATTAGGAACCATAGAGGATACGTGGAAGCCACAGGGAAGGTACTCTAAGAAATTAAAAATAAAGTTGCTCTCTACCAAATCAACGGAGGTGTTAGGAAATGTACAGTTACCTTAGTGAGAAAAAGCAGCTCCTAGGTCAGAGCAAGACTTGGATCTGTGTTATTAGAAGGAATTGATGCATAAAGAGAAAAACAATGTTACTTTTGGCAGCTGGCCAGCCAAGAAAAGCTGGAGAGTGAGAGAGGTGTGCATGAGCAATAATGCGTCAGAGAAAAGGGCTCCCAGAGCCTGGTTCTGTGGCAGATAAACCCCCAGTGCGGGACTGAACCATCCACTAGTAATGCTGAAGTGCCTGAGATGCCGCCTCATCAACAAGGCTTCTGAATGTCATTTGAATTCCTGGGTCCATCTGCCTACAAGGGGAGAAAATGCTTTTTGAGCCACATCGGAGAGAGTTCTGTTCCCTGGAACAGGTCCATTTCTCATTCTGAGCTTCATGTCTCACATTCTGGCACTTTGTTCAATCTCTGAATTTAGTAGCCCGAGTTAGCTTCCCCCAAGCTCATGAATCTAGGGCACTGACCAAACTGAGGTTCCCATCCTGGAAGGCTGAGGGTCATATCCTGGCTTAAGGTACATTCACCAAACCAATTCTGTCTGTAATACATTTCCTTAGGCTGGGAGATCACTCCTGGAACTACCTCCTGCAAATGCATGGCTTCCATACTTTGGTTTCCAACTTACATAGAGTCCTGAATCTTGTTTTGTTGTCAAAGCTCATTGTTTTTTCAGTGTAAGTAAACCTTGTGCATTGTTGAAAACAGGCCTTCCATGACCGTGTTGACTGAGGAACTCTCCTGGAGAAAAATACGGATTATAAAATATCTGCATTCTTTGAGCTTTCTTTCTTATTAACAGAGAACTAATAAACTCTTGGCTAACACCAGTAGTTAAATAGCAATGGCTAGGATGACCATCCATTCACTCATTCATTCATTCACTCATTCAGAAATGTATTCATTTTTTCAGCAAGTATTGAGTGAGCACTTGCTATAGCCAGATGCTGTCCCAAGCCCAAGGATGCAGCAATGAGTTAGAAAGACCAAAACTCTGACTTCAGGAGCTACTGGTTATGGTTATATACACATAACTAATAAACAAGCACATAACTAAAGCACAGAATGTGTCTCATCATGATGAGAGCAGTGAAGAAAACAATTCAAGGAAGGAGCACCAGAATTGCCGGTGATGGGAGTGATCAGGTCAAGCTGCACTGAGAAGGTGACAGTTGGGTCAGAGCCACGTGGTTACCTGGGAAAAGACCATTCCAGCAAAGGGAACAGTGAGTTCAAATGCCCCAGGGTGAAAGCATGTCTGGAGAGTCCAGTGTGGCTGGAGCAGAGTGAGGGAGAGGGAAAAGAGAAGGTAATGTCACAGACATAAGGATGAAGGTGGGAATTTGACCAAGTCAGGCATTTTGGAAATGTAAACATAACCCTAAATAAAGAGCATGCTAATGATTTTCCTCACTGCACAACCAGGCCTGGGTTCTGCCACAAACACACACATGCACACACGCACACACATTAAGAAAGTGTTTTGTTACTACTTCTTAGTGCAACAATTAAGACTATGCACAGCCCACTGAAGGAATGTCTATGTGCAGGTGTATGTCATCCTTACGTGGTGACAGCCCCTTCTCTGTGGCTCCTCCCCTCTCAGCTCCTGGCTTCATATCCCCGGTGCGGCTCTGTCCATGTCGTCATATAATTACTTGTCCACTTGTCTGTCTTTTCCCCAACGATGAATGCCTTTAAAGCAAGGACTTCACTCATTTTTGTAACTCTAGCACAAGCTAGAAGCTCATTAATGAAATGCATTAATATTGGGAACTCAATAATTGCCTTCTCACTTAAGTTGAATTCAGTGGTTATTATATATTTGGGCAATAGCTGCTCACTTCATTAGGAGCCCTCAATAAATCACATTTTTGAAAGAAATTTTAATCCACAACTAGTTTTGAGAATAAAAATATAAATAACACAATAAATCACTTCTACAAGTTTAACATATTATTTGAATGTGTTAATAAAATGTAATGGGGATAGCAGACTTTGGATCAATGAATTGACCAAAATGTTGAAAATTATAGTACACAAAAGTAATCTGGTTATACTTCAGGATAGCTGATTATATTTCTAGACATTAGCTGATTCCCTAGATTAACTACACATACAAGCACAATCAATAGAAGCATTGCCCACCATCTTGACATCGTGACTAAGGACCTTGAACTCACTGGACTCAGAGAGACCTGGGTTTACTCCCAGCTCTAGTATTTATTAGCTTGGTGACCTTGGGCAACTTTAACCTCTCTGGTCCTCAGTTTCCTCATCTATAAAAAAGGGGTCATAATAATACCATCCCCCTAGGGTTCTTAAGTATAATAAATGATATGACCAATGAAAAGCACCTAGCACGATTCTGGACAAAGCATTCCACCCAATGTTACCTATGATAATGAACAGAATAAGCCAGTATTACATATTTTATCACACTCTCCAATTTTCATTTGGCTTTCTTAATTTTCATAATTGCAGCTCTTTCTTTAAAATACTCTGTTATGGAGTACTACTGACTAAACTCTACAGTAACATATATTTGAGCAGGTCCATATTGCCTTATCTGCAATTTCAAAACATAGAAAACGTTACTTGCCTGGCTGGGCATGGCTCAGCAGTTGAGCATCGACCTAGGATCCAGGCCATCAGGGTTCGATTCCCAGTCAGGGCACATGCCCAGGTTTCGGGCTAGGCAGCCAATCAATGACTCTCATCATTGATCTCTCTCTCTCTCTCCCCCTCCTTTCCTCTCTCTGAAATCAATAAAGATATGTTTAAAAAAAAAAAGTTACAAATTTGAAATTTTTTTCACAACTTGTTTGGAAGTAGAACCTGAGCTGACCTAAATCACTGGCTATAAATCCTCACTGGAACTCCTGAGAAAATCTGTTTAGTCTTTATTTATCTCGTTTGCTTGTGAATATTCGTGGATTCTGCTGGTGTGTCGCATAACACACGGTGTATGGTCTGTATTGCTTTGCTAAAATCCAAAAGATCTGAATTCTGAAACACCTCTGGCCACCAGGGTTTCAGACAAGAACTGTGGGCCTGCAGACTGGCAGCTCTGAGAGGCAGGTACTGTGCATGCGTGTGTTAGGATTGACAAAGGTCCTTATTTATACTGACTGTGGCTTTGATGGCCCAAATTCCAGTTTACTAGAAAAGTCAGGCATTTGACTCCTGAGCAGCCAACTTCCTCAAAACTCAGGAGGGAAAATGCCTTTCTGCAAAAAGGCAGTTTCTGTTAGTCACATCAAATCAAACTATATGGAGTTGACACTGGCTGTTGCTTGCCCAGGGAACACTCGATGCCATCAGGGCACTGGATTCTCAGCAGGGACAGAAACCACCCTCGTTTTCTGGGCATGATCCCTGAAGCACACCATCATACGAGGTAGTTAAAAAGGTAATATTTTGTCTCATGTTTAATGAGTTTCAAAGCTCACAAGCCCACCTGGCATTTTTAACCAGCATTTACCCATTTGTCTGAATGGCCAATAGATTAGCTCGTGAGCATAATAACTGACTGAGGTTATGTTGCGAGTCCGTCGGGGAACTGACGGAGCAGTGGTTGGGGTAAATGCACAGTTGGAAGGTCTGAAACTTCAAGGACATGGTAATTGGTACTGAAGAGGCAGAGAGAAGCTGGGGTGGGGTGAGAGTGTGAGTGACTGCAACTTAGGCTGGCACAGCAGTTTTAAGATATTTTAATTAAAATGCCTTCAGGCATGGCACTCACCCCAGGTCACCACAGTTCCCACCATGCCCTAATATCTCTATTGTCTCAGGCTTCAGATAACTTAATAATGTTAAACACTTGGCCCCTTTGGCCTGGGCCAGAACTTTTTTTTAGGAGGTGGGGAGGGGGGGGCGGGCAATGTGTGTTATGAAGGAATTTACTGGGACAATTAGAAAAACCTGAATAGTATCTGTAGATTATGCTATTATAACAAGGTTAATTTGCTGACTTTGGTCATTGAACTGTGATTATGAAGAGGATAACCTTATTTTTAAGAAACACACACTGAAGTGTATGAGGGTGAAGGGTAAAGATCAAATCTAGCCCTATAAAATTAGAATCTCCAGAAGGGAAGCCCAGAGAGAGGCATTTGTAGGAAGCAGGGCAGGGACTCTCGGGCATAGCTCAGGGAACAGATGAGCTATACATATCATTGCTGTTCACAGTGTATTTTGTTGACTGAAGCTCTGGCCTCACCTGGGAGCTTGTTAGAAATGCAGAATCTCTGGCCCCACACAATCTGACAGCATCTGAACCTGCAAGGTTAATACGATCGATCCCCAGGTGATTCCTGCACACCTTGAAGTTTGGGGCCCTGATCTATATCACCGGCTTACAGATGCAGATGTTATGGGTGAATGAAACTCATTTATCTAAGAAAAAGGCTTTTTGCTGTTCTCCTTGGTTGCCTTCAAAGGCCAGGAAGAAGGAAAGATGGAGGGGCAGGCAGCTTCAGCAGACATAGCTGCCTTCCACAACTACAGCTATTCTCCATTCAGCTCCAATGGAAAGTTTACTCTATTCCCAAAGTCACTTCAGCCCAACAGGGAAGTACTTGAAGTTCTCCCTCCTAGACTTATTGCCCGGGTGAGGCATATTGCCCCCGACAGGCACGCCCCGGATAGACACTTAAAGCTGACATAGCAATTTTCACCACGGAGCTGCAACTGCAAGCTTAGTCAGGGACAAAAAGACTCTTCTTGCTTCAAAATGTGTAAAGTAGAACTGAGCTTCCAGTGCTAAGGACATGCTTGTTCTCGCCATTAAGTATCCTTTCCCACAGAATGTTCCAGCACTAGCCTAGTAGATGCTCCTGGCAAAAAAAAAAAAAAAAAAAAAAAAGGATCCTATAACTAAATAAGATGCACATTAGCATGTTAAATGCCCTGAGAAGTCCTGCATTGAAGGGAAAAAAAGTTTGACTCTCGTCTAGCAGGGTTTCCCAAATAGATTCATGGACTCCTTTTTTTTCCAGTACTTAATTATCTGGAACAAATGTTTTAAGAAAAAAAACTGAGGAAATACTCTAGCGGAGAATTTATACCCAAAGGAAGAACTCACTTAGTTCCATACATAGAAAGTTAAAAGGAGAAAGAATGGCAGTTTTGACACACATCTAAAAATACTGACAGGGCCTCGGAAGGCCTCGGGAAATGGACTTCTATTCCCTGCCAGGAGACCTCCAGAGGGATAAAGTGACTCCTTTGGTCCTGAACAAAAAAGAAGCAATATTTTTTTGTCTGCATCAGGGTGGGAAATTGGGATGGTTAGAAAGCTTCCAGAAGAGCTGTGTGTGACCTTTTCCATTCTGTCAACCCCATATCCGCTCCACCAAATCCTACCTAACATCCTCAGTATCCCACTGCTGACGCGCCCACTGCCCCCACCCTGGCTCAAGTTACCTGGGCTACTGCAATAGTCTATTAACGGGTCTCTCGGCTCTCACTTTAGCCTGTCCACACTGCAGTCCCCTGTTTAAAACCTTCCAAGAGCTGCCCCTTGCCAGGGAGAAACAGGCTGATAACACGGGCCTGGCTTGGCATTTCCGCCTCGCTCATCTTTACTGACCTCCCCCTCACACTCATGCCCCTGCCGTCCCGGTCATCTCCTGTATTCTCTCCACCTGGAGTTCTCCTTCCCAGCTCAACTTTGCCTACTTATCCTCCAGATCATTACACAAGAATCATTTCTTCCAGGAAGGCTTCCTGGATTTGACAGGCTAGGTCAGAACTACTCAAAGTATAATCCACCATCCAGTGCCAGTCCACAGCTGTTCTCAATAAGAGAAGTGCCCAAATTGAGAAATAAGTATTTAGAAACTTTATAGTCTTTAAATATTACCATGACATCCAAGCACATGATCAGTGGACTGATCTTGTTGAGCAGGGTAAAGGCCAGCCCAGGCGTTGTCAAGCTCACATGGTTGGTCACATGAGGCACCAGCTACTTCCTGGCATCAGGCCCTGGCGGATCGGAGGGGAAAGCTGGTCCTGCAGCACACAGAATGCGAAAAGCGCTGTTCTAGGCTGCGTTGCCACGCTGCACGTTCTCACAGCACCAGGCACCTTCCTTTCAAAGCATCTGTCACAACCGGTCATTTACATATATTTTGTGATTTCTTTTTTCTTATGGTCTGTCTCCCACACAGGCTCCTAGCTTCATGAGAGCCATCAGGCTTGTTGCTGCTCAATGTTGTGTCCTCCTAGCCTAGCACAGTACCTGGCACATAGTCGGTACTCGAGAAATGTGTCTAATTCATAAGGGGAAAGAGTGAGCCTTGTTGATTTTAACTGTGTCACCTCAATATCATTCTTAATACTTATTGTGTCACCTGTGGCTTATATATGAGGTGGGAGAATAGGGGAGGTGAGAGAGAGGTAAGAGAAGAATTATTCTGTTTCATGAACTCAACCAGACCCTCTCAGACTGCATTTCAGTGGCATAATGGATGTAAAATAAAAAGCAGACAGTGTTGTCTGGAACTGTACGAAGGAACGTTTTTGTCTTTGGTAACTCAGATCTATAACCTTCTGTCACACCTCAAAGTGTTCTATGTGGTATTTATATTTCACTCTAATTAAGCAACATCAAAAAATAGTATGCACTTAAAGGAGCAGAGCTGGGCACGCGCCAATTTTCTGCAGTGTTGCATGTCCTCACAATAGCTCTCCCTCCATGCCTTTGTTCCCAGCTGTTTTGCTGATAAAATGGGAAGAAACAGAGCTGGTGCACTGGTCTGACTCTGACAGCGTGACTTCTGGCAGCTGCTGAACCTCAGAGCACAATTTCCTCCCTGGTGGGTTATCAGCATCAAACACCCTGACTAATCAGAATTTCTAAGGATGCAGATTTCCAGCTTAATTTAAGAGGATTATTCCAAAACAGCTCTGAGTAGGGCATTTGGACTTTGGGGCCCCTAATTGTTAGCTCAAACAGGCCTCAGAGGCAGCTGGAATCTTAAATTTTTTCCAGGAAAGAGAAGAAATTTTAATATAGTCAGACGAGCAGTGGATGGCATCCGAGTCTTAGCCCAGCAGTGGAAAGTATTCATTTCTCTGGGCTCTTAGTTCCTCATTTGTTAAAAAAAGAATTAACCAGATCACCTCTTGGGTGCCTTTTAGCTCTGAAATTCTCTGATTGGAATTTCTAAAGCCTCTTTTAGCTCTAAAATGTTGGGAATAAATGATTGAAATTCCTCTAGGCCACAAGCCTCAAGAATGCTGAGGAACTCTGTTCCCTACCCTCCCTTTGGTATTGAGAGAGGTTGCAAAAGTTAGATTTAAATCACTGAGTTTAAACTTTCTTCTGCAAAGTCTACAATGTGATGTCTACCCCATGCCCAGTATTGTGAAATGAATTTTGTTTACAAAATCCCATGACTCAGAGGTCTTACTCCGCTTCCATAAATGGAAAGTGTATATAGTACTAATATTATTCCCCAGAACAATGTGCCTGGAAAAAAGGTTCTAGGGTCAAATCAACTTCTGAAATACTGTACCGACACCCTCTCATTGCTCTGTCACCTCAGAGCCTGACATGCCTGCACTAAGGAAAACCCACTGACCTTTGCTTGCTCTAGCACTCTCAACATTTAACCACTGAAGTCTTCTTTTTCTCTAAAACATTTAGTAACTTACTGAACAAGGGCTCCATTTGGGAACTGCTGCTCTAAGCATCGTCCACCTGGTAGATGCAGGTTGTTCCTTGAAAAGGCAAATTCTCCAGCCCCAGCCCAGACTTATTGAATCAGAATCTCTGGAGGGGAAGCCCCGAAATCGTTTTCACAGCTCCTTGTGCAAGAGCAGAGTGTTAAAATTCCAAGAACTTTAGCAACTTGTGAACCAATTGACTTCCCATTGGTAGGTTGAAATTTGCCATGGTGGAAGTATTTATACCATGAAAATCAGCAAATGCTACAGTTTAGGGCTTTTTTTTTTCTCTCCCAGATTACTGGTTATTAGACATGTATCTGTCAACCACTGCTCTGGTGATCCTTAGGTACAGCAGTTTAAAAACTGATAATGCAAGTATGCAATATTATCAGACAGTATTATATTAGGTGGTAGAACTATGTTAAAATTGTAATCACTAGTTTACCATATTTTTAGCTATTCTAAGCAAATGGAATTTAAACTAGGTGGGAATTATCTAGAAAAAGAAATAGTCAAGTATGCAGAATCGCATCATAATGAGGAAATTTTTGTGTTTACAAACTTTGTAAATTGAGACATGCAAAGACCTGGCTGACAGATGTTGCTTTATGATGGTCTATTGTTTTAGTAATCTGGAAAATTCTGGAGATATAAAAATATTCAGAGACAATTGTCACTGTTTCTTCATAATTTTATAAACTCCCCTCCACCACCACATTTCAGACTAAAAGGAAACATACCCCACACCTGTCCAGACTCCAGCTGGCCTCCTTTGTCCCCAGGATGCCTTAGGTGGGGTTTGATGTGGTATATTTCTTAACAGGGATCCCTCTGGCAGATCCAATTACAGGTATGATTTCACGTTTGATAGCAAACACAGAGCTTAGGGAGATCTTCGGTCATTTTTCTGGCTCAAACAAAGAGCAAAATCCAATGACAGAACCAGAACATAGATTGGGAGACCGGGATGTTTGTGTTTCCACTTAACATTTGTCCTTCTGGTCCCTCCAAAGGTGACCAAGCTCAAGGTGACTGGACTAAACATGGTTTTGTTTGAAAAGCTTATCTGGCATAAACACACTCCACGGGGTATCATTTCCCAGGTCACTAGCATCCAGGTCCACCACCAAGAATTACTTCACCACTGTGATGCCAGCAGTTCACTTGACAGCCAGACACAAGGACATTGCCTGCCTCTCCTGTACCATGCCAAGTGGTGTATGCTTAAAGACAGGAACCTCTCCTTTACCCTGTGCAAGCCTAAGGCTTCCCAACAGCCCTGAAATACACCTGAGGCAAAAAGGTGACTTGGAGGAGAGAAGAGGGGATCCTAGGGTTACTGAACACTTAGCACTTACCAAGCTTTGCCCAGGCATTTTGTCTATAATCTTAGGCATTCTTTTTTTTTTTTAATATATCTTGATTGATTTCAGAGAGAGGAAAGGAGAGAGAGAGAGAGAGAGAGACATCAATGATGAGAGAGTCATTGATCGAGCCCTCAACCCGGGCATGTGCCCTGCCCGGGAATCGAACCCCGATCGCCTGGATCCTAGGTCGATGCTCAACCGCTGAGCCACGCCCGGCAGGGCTCTTAGGCATTCTTTACAGGAAACCTAAGAGATTCTTTACACTGTCCATTCTTTCCCTGTTCTTTTTTTAAAAAATTATTTATTTATCTTTATTGTTGAAAGTAGTACAGATGTTTCCTTTCCCCCCATCAATCCCCTTCATCCTGCACTCGCCCCCCACCCCCACCCCTTCTCCACACTATTGTCTGTGTCCACGGTTATGCATGTAAGTTCCCTGATTACTCTCTCCCCACCCACTTCCCCACCCTCGCTTCCTTTTCCAGTTCTCTTAAACTAAGGGTCAAAAATTAAATGCTTTGGGGGCCAGCCAAGTAAGATCAATAAGTGAAGCGAGCCAGGTGAGACAGTAGAAACACAACGAAAACTGGCAACTCCTCAGTAGTGGGGAGACAGAGGGAATAGCAGAGATTATGACAAAATCTGATTTTCATGGCAATACTTTAAATTTTCAATTAAAGACAAATGAGTGAGTCAAAAGCAAACAAACAAACAACTGTACGGGCCAAAACAACACATACGTGAGCTGGATCTGGGCCCTGGTCTGCTAGTTTGCATCATCTGCTTTAGACACAGCCCTGCCAATTCCCTGCTGCTTCCCCGAGGCCTAGAATAACAGCTGCAGGGGGGCTGGTTCTAGGCTGTGGTGCCCAACCCTTCACATTTACAGCCTGTGCTAAGCATCAGATCAGTGCACTGGCCTCTGGAACCTTCCATCTAGGTGAGTCCCCTTCTTCTTCGCTTTTTTATCTTCTTGGACAGTGTTTTCTCAGTTTTCAGCTGAGCTCACTCCCTAGCCTTGTCATCACCCCAGAGTCAAGTAGAAACTTCCTAGCTCATCCCTAGCCTTCCAAAAGCCAGCCCTGAAACCTGAAAATGGGTCAGGATAGAATGGGGAGCATTTCCTGGAGAAAAATGAGGCAGTCTCCACTTACAGGTGAGGAACTTGAGGTCTAGTTGAGTCAGGCAATTTGGCTAGTAAGCAAAGTGGATGCATTTTGGACCCAGATTTGTTCTTCCTCCTAAATCTCTTCCTCAGAGAGTCTCCCTTTTCCACTAAAGTGCTCTGAACTGGATGGGCACTTGTGGCAGACCTGGATGTCACATTTCTACCTTGAAATTTCATAGAAATATTGCTTTCTTTTTTACAATATATTTGTATTTCTTAATAAATTATGTCTTTTTTTCCCTCAGGTAAAAAAGGTGTTTCAGAAATATTTGCTATATTTTTGTAACTTCTCCCATTCTCCAGGCTCTGGACCACACCCCTGGGGACACATGCACATGTCACATCGGCGACATCAATACTCCAGTCCCCTCTACCAGCACCTCCCAGGCTCCCCCACCCAGACTGCTGATGCTCACTATGTCCCTCTTGCATGAAGGGGAGCCCCAAACCTGGGCCTCATAAAGTTTTTCCTGAGTTAATAAAGTTGAAGGCAGTAATGGTCTCTATGTAAATTTCAATTATTAAAAAAATTAATCAATAGAATAATTCATCGATTTTTTTTTAACCTTTTAAAAAAATAATCAAAAGGCTCCCAAATGTGTTGAGTGGGTTCTTGTTTATTTCTTCAGATCATATAAGTGAGCTCAAGGCTCCACCACTCAGGCTGCTTTGTCAGCAGACAGGTGAGTCCTCTAGTCACCAAGTAGATTTGCCCTCTCCACAGTTTTCAGTGTATTTATTCTTTGTCATGTATTGTTTATCTTTTACCCATAGTGGACCATTGGTTAAAGATAAACAGCATTAAAATTAAAATCAATGTGGAGCTGTAACTTTGTGTTATTCTATATTAGTTCAGCAAATTCATCATAAGATTCTTTTCATCAAATTTATAGGTTATATGCATCTGATCAAAATGTTATATACTACATCAAGATGTCTCTACTGCTATTTTAAAAAAATCAATGCTAAAAAATACATCAAATTTTACACCCAATTTGGCTTTTAATTTAATGGGAATGAATATCTTACATGTCTGAAATATGTTATTTGCAGAGATGTGATTATAAATAACAGCCTAAGGCTTTCTCTTATCAGATAATTAAGGTGGGAGGGGAACTCATTTTAAAATTAACCAGTTAATATTTATAGCTTAAATGCTGAGTCTGAGCATTAGATTTGGAGAAGGGGGGAGGGAAGATTATCTATTTTCATGTTATAATTTAAATTTTAGTCTACATTTTTTAAAAAAAAGATTACTTCTCAAGCAAAACATAATTCACTTTAAAATATATTTTAACATGTTTTATATAGTTGAAAGGAAATTAAATAGCTGTATCAATTATCACTATTCGAATGTTAGAATTGAAAATAAAATTTATCTTTATGTCGTTGAACATTGTGACATTTAAAATTAACTTCAAAATATTTAAAATGAATTTTTTTAGAAAAGTACTTTTTATCACAGAATTTTTTAGAGAAGTTAAGATTATGAATTAATTTGAAAATGGTTTGGAAGTTGGACACATTTTACTAATTCAGCTTTCATGTAAATTTATATAGGGTGGGGCAAAAGCAGGTTTACAGTTGTGAGTACAGGAAACAGAATTTATTCTTGTATTATTATTTGTTAATGATCATATTATTTTACATACAAACTATTGTAAATCTACTTTTGCCCCACCCTATATAACATGGAGTATATATATGCTCTTTAAAAGCTTTCTGCATTGGCATAAAACCCCAAAGAAATGATTCCCAAATGATAGATTGTCCAACCCATAATAAAAAAAATATTTAGGGGCCATAAAACCATATCATCAAATTGTTTTAATCTAACTACATAGGTAAATATCTACTTGCCAAGTAATGTAGGTTAGTATGTTTTTTAACATCTTAACCATAGTTTCAACTGAGTACCCATATTATGTTTGGGGTGTTGGCAATGTAAGCGTACAGGATTTATAAAGGAAATAGTTAAAACCAGTTCATGATATTATATGCTCATTCAGATTAAAGAAATGCAGAGATGAGGGATTTATGATGAGATTGTCCTGTAGAGCATTATCGGCACACTGTGAGCCTTGTGCCCCTCCTCTACCTGCAAGGCTCCAACCTGAATCTGACAGGGATCTGGGAAGAGGTCATGTGTCCTTCTGCAGTATCAGTAGGAAATAAGGGACGCGTGACCATTTCCCTTAGACAGAGGGGGCTACAGGACACCTCCCTGACGGCTGGAGGAACCTGGCAACAAGAAGCTGAAGGGAGCCCTGCCCGGGAGCTCAGCTGCTTGTCGCCCTGTGTTCCTGTGCAGCGATCAGTCCCGGGTCAGGGCACAGGCCTGGGTTTGGGGTTCAGTCCCTGTTTGGAGCATGTGCAGAGATGTTTCTCTCTTCCATTGATGTTTCTCTCTCCCTATCTCTAAACATGTCCTCAGGTGAGGAATAAAAAATAAGTAAATAAATTTAAAAAAAATAAGTTGAAGGGAAAAGCTGATGTCTACTGGTTCCAGAGGGAGTCAAAAATGACTATGTAAATTTTAGACAAAGCCGTCAAAGAAGCTTTTCCTAGAAAGAACCAGGGAGCCAATGTTTTAGGCTTTGAGGGCTGCAGGCTCCGATCACAACGACTCAGTTCACTGGCCCTAGCGGGCACACAGCCATAAACAAGCCATGGACAAATGAGTGTGGCTGTGTTCCACTAAAACTTTATTAACAAAAAAAAGGCGCCATCGCTGGCTGTGCCCACAGCCGTGCTGTGCTCTGCAGTCTAGACATATCCGATGGGGGCAAAGGGTGCGAGCAGAGCCCAGCTATGGAGAGCCTGCGAAGGGCGAGTCCACTTTAGCATCTCACCGGCCTGCGGATGCAATGCCCGCTTATCCCGCTGCTCACTCGCTTAAGAACCTTCCTCTCTGCTCATGTCTCCCTCTTCCTCCTACTCCTGCCCTAGAAAAGTGAGAAGCTGGCCAGCAAGCTGGGGTGGGAGAGAGAAAAGCCAGAAGAGAAGAAAGAGCAAAGCAGCAGCAACCACCCTTCCCTCCCAGCAGGCTTCCAGCCCGAGGGAGACAAAACTGGGGGAGAAGGGACTATTTGACATGAAGTCCAGTTCAGAAACCCTGAGCTGAACACACTTATTTCTGCACTGAGACTCTATTTCCAGCTGAGAATGACAATCGATAGACCTGTTTATTACCTAAGAGTCAGTAGAAAAGTCATGGGGCCCAGGAAGAAAAAATAAAATTATATGTTAATTAAATCACATTTGCTTTATCAAAATACTGCTGGTGACATACACAGTTACAGAGTCAAGTGTTTTCTTTCCTGAATGGCAGACCCAGCCATCATGGGAAAACAGGTGGTGATGTCATCCAGCTCAATCACGTTTTACAAACTCTTGGCACACGAACCTCACCGAGAAGGCAACTCCGCAGTGTTGTTATTGTCATATCCAGTTTCTCCAACTGTTCATAACAGATATTTGATTATAGAAGATAACTGGGGATTCTTTTTTCCTTCAATAAAGTCATGTCTAATTCACGTCTTCCTTCGAGTAATCTGTCATGCCTTCCTGCTCCCACAGAGATGCCTTTAATTCTCCAGCAGGGACCCATTTCTAAGGGTCCCCCTGCCTTCCCAAGGGTTCCTGTCCTATGGCAGAAAAGTGAGGCATGACACCACTGGGAAGCCTAGTCGTGGCCTGTGATTTGAACAAATGCCTAATTTTAGGGGTGCTGATCAATTCGTTAGTGGTTCTTGAACCACTGCCTGCTGAAAGCCAATACATCCCCGCTGCATGGGGCCTGTGGAGCATTTGCCGGGATCAGCTGGCAGCTCTTGAGTAGAAAGCTTTACTCCCAGTTTTAAAGCCAGCTGTATGAGAATCTGTCTGGTTTTTGTTAAAGATATAGAAGAAGTTTTGTTTTGTTTTCCATTTTCTAAGCTAAAAGGTTTTGAAAAGAAACACCACCACTGTCCATTGATCTTAGTGACTCTGTTCTGTGAATGTTACAACGTCAGATTATCTCAGTCACACTTCATCTGCATTCTCCAAAACCACTTTCCCCTGACTTCATGGTTTCCAATGCCTATCACACAGGCTCGCTTTTGCTTGATAGTGGTGCACAGTAGTTCCCTCTGATCCATGGTTTAAATTTCCACGTTTTTAGTTACCTAAAGTCAACTGCGGTCTGAAAATACTGAATGGAAAAGTCTAAAAATAATTCATAAGTCCAAAATTGCGTGCCATTCTCAGTAGCGTGATGAAATGCCATGCCTTCCTGCTCCATTCCGCCCAGGACAGGGGCCATCCCTTCGTCCCGCGTGTCCATGCTGTATATGCTTCCTGCTTATTAGCCAGTAGCTGTCTGGGTTCCCAGATCAGCTGTCATGATATCACAGTGCTTATGTTCAAATAACCCTTATTTTACTTAAGAATGACCCCAAAGTACAAGACTGGTGATCCTGGCAATTTGCATATGCCAAAGAGAAGCCTTAAAGGGCTTCCTTTAAGTGAAAAGGTGTACAGAAAAAACAGTATATATTTGGGTTCAGTATTATTCATGATTTCAGGCATCCATTGGGGGTCTTGGAACATATCCCCTGCGGATAAGGGGGTACTGTTGTGATTCTATTTAATTATGGCATTTGTCAGGTTGTTGGGGGTTTTTTGGTTTTTTCTGTCGTCATAAACTGCTTTATGCTTCATCACAACAGAGTTTTTCCTTAGCCTATTAGCTGCTACTAGGGAGGATGGGTATGTGTCTCTCACTAATTCATACAGTCCATAGTGTGGTGTAATACATATCATATTTACTTGGATAATTTTTCTCCTTTTAAAATTCTATCACATTTACCCTAAAATGGTAATGAGAAGAAAAAGAGAGAAGTTGATGATTATATGAGTCTTGGTTGGCTGCCAACTCCAATAATTATTTTATTTTTGAGAATTTTATATTTATGCAACACTAATTATTCATCCAAAGTTAGTAGTGAACTTAATCAGGATCTATAACCCTCTTTTTCTTTCTTTTTTCAACAACTCATTATTAACAATAAAAGACTCTTAATCAAGGTTGGATTTTGTCTTTAAAAGGATGAATTATGTGGAAGATGTCAGAGTGCCATTTTCAGGTTTAGATCATTAATACCATTTTTAACGAAAGAAAAAGTATTCAGGCTCTCACACAATTCATTCAACATTTTTTTTCTCATTTCATTCAACAAATACTTAGGGAAAGCCCAACATGTTTGAGAAAATGTCCTAGACATTGGGATACAACAGTGAAAATAGAAAAGGCTAAAACATTATCAATGGGTGATAAAAAGTCATGCAAAGATGATGATGTAAGAGAGGGACTCAGTAGTGAATTTAGACTGGGCGGTCTGGGAAAGGCCTCTCTGAGAAGATGAATTAAAGTTGATCTGGGTGATGAGAAATAGTCATGCAAAGATCATGGAAGGAACAAACACATTTCAGACAGAGGACAATATGATGCAAAGGACCTGCAGGAGAAACAAACGTCAGGGAGCAAAAAGAGGCTTAGTGCAGCTGAAGCTTTGTGGGTGACGTGAGGATGCTAAGAGGTGAACACAGAGAGGGACATGAAGGTCATATGATGGGGGCATCTCAAGAAGGCATAAGAACTTTTGATTTTATTAAGTGTTACAGGAAGTCAGACAAGGGGGGGTCTTTCAAGTCACGAGAATAACAAAACCCTAATCTGATCTACATTCCTCATGTGTTCTGGCTGCCATCGGCATGGACTGTGAGGGGACAGAATGAAAAATCAATATAGAAACAGTCGTAGCTCTGGAGGAAAGAGACAGTGGTGTCCTGGATTAGAGTGGTAGCGAAGGTGGCGAGAAGTGTAAGAATTCAGGATAGATTTTGAAGTCAATTTGGTGGGCTTTGCTGAGGAACTGATGTAGATGTAAGGGAAATAGAAGAAACAAGAATAATACTTAGATGTTTGTCTTGAGCACTGGGTGCTGTGGCAGCACCACTTACAGAAATGGGGTCAATGGAACAGCAGCAGGGTGGGGAGGTCAGCAAAGAACGAAAGCTGCTTAGTCATGGTAGGACTGAGACATCACTCGGACACTCAAATGGAGATATCAGGTAGGTAGACAGATCTGGAGAAGTCCATTCTGGAAATAAGAATTTGGGGGTTATTAATAAAAAATGCTATTTGATAACCATGAGCATAGAGAAGGTCAAGAAGGGAGAGGACAGAAGAAAAGTAAAAAGAGTCCCAAGATCAAGGGCCCTGAGGTAATCCATTGTTTAGAATAAGAAAAAAGAAGATCCATGAAGAAGCCTGCAAAGAAGCAGCTGGCAAAGTGGGAGAAAACCCGGGCAAGTGTAGTGCCACAGAAGCCAGAGGAAGAAAGTGTTCTGCAAAGAAAGGAGTGGCCAGCTGTACCTCAAGCTGGGGAGACTGATCCTGGACCCCGAGGAAGGTCAGGAAAGAGATGTGACCATTTTTCAGCAGCATGGAGAGCACTGGTGAGGAATTAAAGAGCAGTCACAATGCAGAGGTGGGGTGAGGTCAGTGAAATGGAGATGAAGACAATCACCGTAGGAAAGCCACTTAGGATGCTTCACTCAGACAAGAAGCAGAGTAGTAAGGAAGTAGCTGGAGGGCAATTTTTCCCCAACAAATGCTTATTCGCCAGGTGCTATTGGGGACTAGAAAGATAAATACTGGACATATATGCTTATAATAAGCTCACAATGTAAGGTAGAGCATTAGGAAAGTAATAATAATCACCTGAATTTGTTATCTATTGCCATAACAATGCTACATAACACACCACCTCCAAACTCAGACACGATAAGCATTTTTTATTATTATTCATAAGCCAGCTGGGAGGTTGTGCTGATCAAGGTCTGGCTCAACTTAGTCTGGGCTGGGCTTGCTCACTGTCTGTGCTCAGGGGCCTTGTGAGTACAGAGGTTGCATATCCATGAGGCTGGCCCTGTCCACCAGTTTAGAAGAAAACTGTCTGCCAAAGAAGAGAAGCAGGCTCACATGCAAAGAAGAGAAAAGTATTAGTCAGCAATACCACTGAGCCTGAAGCCAAACATGCCTGAAGTCTTTCATCCTAGACTTCCTGGTAATGTAAACCCCCAAATCCCCCTTATGTTGAATATAGTCTGAACTGGACTCTGTCATTTGCAACCCACAGAGTTCTCACTACTACATGCAAGTTAGAATTTTGGAACCCTTAAAAAAAATACCCATTGATGATTTCATCAAAGAAATATTTCTTTAAATTTTTTTTAACATGTCTTTATTGATTTCAGAAAGAGGAAGGGAGAGGGAGAGAGATAGAAACATCAATGATGAGAGAGTCATTGATTGGCTGCCTCCTGCAGGCCCCACATTGGGGATCGAGCCCACAACCTGGGCATGTGACCTGACTGGGAATCGAATTGTGATCTCCTGGGTCATAGGTTGATGCTTAACCACTGAGCCACACCAGCCTAGCTCAAATAAATATTTTTAAAGGGGTATTTTAGAAAGATTGGTTCTCAGAGACCAGTTGGAAGAGATAAGAACCTAATGAAAGCAAGTCCAGCTGGCAAGAATTGCATAATTTAGCTCCTGGGGATAGAAAGAATTCCAATTCCCCGTCCCCAGCTGATAGTCGGCACACACCAGTGCAGTGTGCCCATTGTTTAGTGCCAGTGCCCATTTTGATAAGTGACATCCACATCTTCTGATGGTTAAGCATCTTCATTATCACCCCTGCTCATACCTATGCTACAATATATTTTCAATAAAGTGAAATTGCAAAAAAAAAAAAATAAAACTTTAAGTGAAATTGCTTAGAAATATTTCAGAATTCTGTTTTGTCTGCCTGTGATGCATGACCTCAATTATTTTCATCTTGGATATCAAGATGCAACAGAAATAACTTTGCCTGCGGCCTAGATGAACTGGCTTCCCATGAGAGGGACTGACTTCACTCCCTCTTTTTCTCTAACCCAGTCACACTGAAATCATCAGAACAGAGCCCAGTGGAATGCAAGTGGCAATAACATCCAGACTATCAAAGACACCAAACAGGAAGCTGGCCTCTGGCCACAAGATGCCAGACACAGGCAGGCAGGGAGAGAGCCAGAAGATGTCACAGAGAAAATGGAGATATGATAAACTGTGAGAGTTATGCTAGCAGTGCACAACGTAGCATGGAGTCAACTTGTATTAGCAACAAAACCAGGGCCTGCGGAATCCACAGGCCAGAAAGATGGCTGTTCCCCACCCCACAACCCTCCCCTATCCACTGGCTGCTGCTCAAAAGTCTACTCTACAAAGTCAATTCTTTGTCTAAGAAAATCAAGCAAATGGACAGTAGTTGAAGCTTTATTTATAATAGCAATAATTTGAAAACAACCTCTAAGTCCAAACCCAGGCAGCTTCCTCTGACTGGCTGGATAAATTATGATGACCATACAATGGGATACTCTCATTCCAGTTAGTCGAAACTGTGTCACATGCCACCCTACCTAAAAGGGATTCTGGGGACACTAATAGTTTTAGTTGAAGATACTGCTATCTTGAACAAAATCAGAGTTCTTTTCATCAGAAAAAAAGTGGAAATGGATATTCATAAGCAACTTGAGGCATCTGCCATACAACTTAAATATCCTGTAATGTGAGATTGTTTAATGAATGGCACAGCCACAAGATGGAACACTCTGCAGCTGTCTGTAGCTATCAGGAAGAAGGAAGCAGGAAATTGTATGGTAAATGTCCTAGACATTTTAAATGAAAAAAGCAAGCTGAAGAAATGTAAATAATATGATTGCGTGCCCATATGTGTGTGTGCATGTGTGTGTGTGTCTATACAAAATTTATGTAAGGATATATAAGAAAACTAGTTATTTTTGGAAGGCGAGACTAAGGAGTGTGACATTTACTTTTCACTTAAATCTATAGTATTTCTTTCATAACTGGAATCAGAATTTAATATGAAAATACTCAAGGAGTCCTTGCTTCAAAAGGTCTAAATATAACAACATTCTGGGAAACACTTCCTTGATCCTGTCCTCTGAGATCCTCAGTAAGAGGTCTGTTAGCCATAATTCCATTTCACTGAAGGCTCATCCAAAAAACAGTCTACAGCCATATCACCCTGAACACATCTGATCTCATCTGATCTCGGAAGCTAAGCAGGGTCGGGCCTGGTGAGTACTTGGATGGGAGACTTCTTGGGAATACCTGGTGCAGCTGGCTCAGTGCTTGAGCGTCTACCCATGAACCAGGAGGTTCGATTCCTGACCAGGGCTCATGCCCGGGTTGCTGGCTCAATCCCCAGTGGGGTGCGTGCAGGAGGCAGCCTCTCAATGATTCTCTCTCATGGTTGATGTTTCCATCTCTCTCTCCCTCTCCCTTCCTCTCTCTGAAATCAATAAAAGCATATTTTTAAAGAAGCAGCAGCACACACACCCCGGACTCTATCTCAGAGGGAAGCCCATCTGAAGATTTTGTAGGGCAGCATATCAGTTCCTCTCCATGTTAATTTTTCCTGTGAGGTCAGGGGTATACTTTCGCTGTTTCTAAATTCATTTTGATAATCTGATTTTTTTACAGTCACCCCCAGTGAAAGTCCTTATTTGTATTTAGGCTAAAACCCTCCATGCAGCCTATAATCCTAGTTCTCTCAGGCTGATAGAAAGCTGGTCACCATCCTCCGGGGTGCAACTGGGAACTGGAGTGCTTTCTGAAGGAATGAATCACATCTATCCAGAAAAGTAAACCATCGCATCTCAAACAAAAGCATAAAAATTCTTTTAACCTTATGTTTTCTATTTTATTTGTGAGAATTTTGCACTCCGTGATATTGCTATAGCTGACTCACATGAAAATAATCTCCCCCCATATTGATTAAATTGATGCTCCAAGAAGATGTGTCAAGTCTTTGCAAAGGCCGCCCTCAACACTGCATTTCAGCAGATTATGCTTCTCTATGCCCCCCCTTCGGGGTCTCAACTTTTAAGTTAACCATTTCCAGTTTCTAAACCCATCAGACATAGGCCCCAACTCTTTCACTTTTTAAATTCTTTCACCCTTTTCCTCCAAAACCTACCCCAACTTACCACTGTCCATGAAGCACGGTGCTCAAAAGTTCAATGCAGCCCAGCTGGCGTGGCTCAGTGGTTGAGCATCCACCTAGATATCCAGGCGATCGGGGTTCGATTCCCGGTCGGGGCACATGCCCGGGTTGTGGGCTCCATCAATGACTCTCTCATCATTGATGTTTCTATCTCTCTCTCTCCCCCTCCTTTCCTCTCTCTGAAATCAATAAAGATATATTAAAAAAAAAAAAATTCAATGTAGCCCTGGCCAGATGGCTCAGTTGGTTGGAGTATCATCCCACACACCAAAAGATTGTAGGTTCCATTCCCAGTCAGGGCACATGTGGGAGGCCACCGCTAAATGTTTCTCTCTCACGTGGATGTTTCTCTCTCACACGGATGTTTCTCTCTCTCTGCCTCCTCTCTCCCCTTCCTCTCTCTAAAAAAAATTAAAAAATAAAGACATATCCTCGAGTGAGGATTAAAATAAAAATTCAATGCAGTTCTCCAATGAGATACTGTTGAAAAGGTTTTTATTTATAGACCCATTTTCTCTCCCCTCCTGTTTGTACACCCAGTAGTTATGGGTGCCTCTGTACAAAAGAAAGGAAGCATTTTGTAATCAAGTCACTTAATATCACTGAGCCTCTCCACTGAAGACTCACCTAGTGTCACACGGTGCGCAACAGGACTGCCTAGCAGGCCACAGTGAAGACCCTGAAAGAAGAAAGTAGAAAAGTCCAAGGGAGGTTGCAACAGAGTGAGTTATAGAAGAGAAAATTAGTTCAGAAATCAATAAGAGATGGAGGAAATCAGTCAGGTATGTGCATCAAATGAGCAAGCAAGTGGTAACTTTCTAACTCCCAGCCTCTGTCCCACTGCCACACCCTTGCCTTAAGCAGGCCAACCTGCCACCACTTCACACAGCCTCAGTGAGACGGCACCCCAAGAAATCTGCTTAGCCCCTGCCCAGTGCCGGACCATCCTGCCTGGCCATATCCCAGCCTGTTTGATGATGCCAGTTCTCACACTCTCCTCTGAGTTGCTGCCTCTAACCTCTCTGCTCTGTTCAATGCCTGATATTATTGCTTCTCTCATTCTGCACTTGGTTCCCTGAAATTGCATCCACCCCTCAAAACTACATTTTCTTTTAGCTGCTCCAGAGAATGTCTAGCACAGTCTAGCACACCCTCCAGACAAAACCCAGGCTGGAACTAGAGAGCAAGATTGAAGCCACTGCTGAGATGGTCCCAGTCCCTGAAGAGGAGAATTGGATGACAGTCTAGCAGAAGTTCCAGCACATTTTAAAAGAAGATGTTTCTGTCCAGGTATATAAAAGTGAAGTTGAATAATGCATCCATGATGGAATGCCACTGATTGTAACTCCAGAATTGTACATGTATAAAGGTCTAGAAGGACTTGGATAGAAACGAGAAAAGAATAAGCATAGAATACATACAAGGTAAAACATGCCTGTATGCTTCAGCTGTAGACAGAAAATCTTATTTGGTTATAAAGAAAAAGTTTCTGACTCTCAGAAACATTCTTCCAGTCTCAAACAATGAGAAGAAAAAATTCAGAGTATGAGTGTCTTTCCCTGAAAAATCTTTTAAAAAAAAAATATATATATATATATCTTTATTGATTTCAGAGAGGGGAAAGGAGAGGGAGAGATAGAAACATCAATGGTGAGAGTCATCAGTCGACTTCAGCCCGCAACCCGGGTATGTGCCCTGACCGGGAATCGAACTCCAATTGCCTGAGTCCTAGGTCCATGCTCAACCGCTGAGCCACACCCGGCCGGGCCCTGAGAAATCTTTAAATAAGATTTCTTTGCTATCCAGAGGCCAGAACAGACAGTATACCAGTGGTCCCCAAATCTGCTGGGTTATCAAAATCAAAAGGAAAAATTTTTAATGCAGATTCTAGACCTAATGAATCAGGTCTCAGGAGAAAGCCAGGAAATCCATTTTTACAGCCATCTGCTTCTGGTGATTGGCCAGGTTTGGAAGCCATTGTAGAGGTTCCTTGTGGTACCTTCCAGAGCTAAGATGAAAGTTTTTTTCTCTGAAGCTGATCAATAGTTACAGGTTTCTCTCTTGCTATATTGAACTTTATTATTTAATAATCTGTTTTTGATCAAGCCTGATGTCATATATATATACTTTGATATATATCAGCCTAGCTTATAACAATTCCTCCTTCTCCAAGAATTTCACAATCTAATAGGGAGGCTACCCAGCACACATTTTTATATGAAAAGATCCAATGCCCTGGTCTCAGTTTAGTGAAATTGGAATGTTCCAGGTTGAGCAAATCAGAAGCCCAGCCCCTTAGAAATCTGGAATTGGGAGCAAGAAAGAGAGTTAGTCCTTTGAGATAGCTAGAACTTGTGAGCTTGGAAGCTGTTTGCTATCATCTTCCACTGGACTGAGTAGCAGGAAAAGCTGTTCCCCAGAAAGAATGCAGCAGATGCACAGAAAGAAGCAGAGCAGGAGACCAGGGGAAGCAATCTCTGGATCCCCCAACAGGTTTTAGGCACCTAATTCAACCTTTCCAAGGCCCAGCTGCATTCTAGCCCTTGGGTTCCTTAATCTCCCGTCTTCCTTGTAATTAGTTGTGTTAATTTTAAGCCAGTTCAAGTTGTAACTTGCACCAAGTGATCTACCTAATGTGCCTACTTACACTGGATGATGGCATATTGGGACAAGAGAGGTTCCATGGCCCAAGTGGTGATTGAAGTCACTCATTTTCCAACTGTAACAGTTCAGGGACATATGTCAGCTTCCTTTACATGTAAAGATCTATATACACTATGTGTCTATGAGTATTTTCTTTATTAATGAGTAAAAAAAAATGCCCCAAACATGGTCTGGGACAAAATCATTTCATTAAATTATGTACAACCTTCTTCTGGGGAAAGAAAAAAAAAAAATTGCCATTCCTGAATAACAACGCTTAAGCAATTTTCAGATAAGCTTTAGTTAGCTTAAGACCTCTTCTGGGAACTTTCTGCCCACTCTCTCAGCTGCCTGTTTGACAGGAATCAACTGGTACTTAACCAGACATTCTGCTTATTATAGCCAGTCAAGTGAAGTTCATCTAACCATTCTCTTTTCCTAGAAGACATTCTTACCAAGAGTAAATCTTTGAACGGATCTGTGAGATCGATTTGCTTGCAGCAAGTGTGAAATGAAATGCTGACACCAGCTCATAACAAAATGGTCTGAAATTTTTAAAAATCAATTTGTTGGGTCTTTATATAGACCGCTGCTTTTGCCAATTTGTCATGTCTTTGCTTTAGACCAGTTTTTGTTGCTTTGTTAAAAAACATCCAACTTGGTTTTGGTATTGGATTAGAGCTGTTCCTTTTAGAGCTGTTCAAATTCTCGTCAATGTGTTTTTTGAAGTGCTTCAGTATTATGCTTAAAATTTTCGCCTGTCCACAGCTCTCACACCTTTACCCTTGCTCATCTAGAATGTGATTTGGCATCTAACATAACATATTTGCTCCTCCCAGGAAAGACTCTTGCTTTTTTCTTTCTGATATGACTTAGATCATGATTGCTGGGTATATTGAAAAAAATTAATTACTATTCTTTTTTTGTAAATTAATGAATGCATTCATTCATTAGTTCAAATTGTCTTTATTATTACCCACTATGTGCAAAGTACACTTTACATTGCCTGTCCTCCAGCAGCTAATGGAATAGGTAGAGAAACACAGCAAAGCCCAGGAATGCAGCAAATCCAGACCACTTCATGTTTCAGAATTATGTTGTACTTCCACTCCAGATGACATCAAAGAAAATTTTTATTATTGAAAAGAATTGTATAAATGTACTGACATATTTCAGAGGAGCACTTACCAGACATTGCAGTGTACAACCCAAAGCACTGTCCTAGGGGTCCTTTCCTCATAGTCCCACTCTTCAGAGCATCTGCTTCTTTCAAATTTCTTTCCTCCTGTCCCAATTCTGGCAAGGGGTTATGTTTTTCTTTCTCTCTCTCAGTCCTCTTACCTTAGTCTAACTTCCTCAGCGAAACCTGTTTTTTCAGGAGTAGCTCCAGGCCCTTTCTAACCAGTCAAGGTTTGGGGTGGAGAAGGGGGGACAGGAACTTGCCACCCCCGACCTCCTTTCCTGATGTCCTACAGCCTGACCAAAGCCATTCTGGCTACACTTCTCTCCAGGTAGCCCAACCAGTTTGCTGAAGGACTGGGCCAGGGCTGTCATGGGCCAGCCACAAGGGTATTGCACAAAGCACAGAAAGTTTCCACAGGTACCTTTGCCTTAAAGCAAACCTACCTGTGCCAAAAAGAGCTAGCACAGCAAGCCTGACTCTGCCTCTCCTTAGAAAGGCCTGCTGTCAAGGCTGCCCTTTGACGGGCACTAGGGAACTTGGATTGCAGGATAGTTCCCACCATTCCCAGAATTGATCACTGTGATTCACTGTTTGTGCAAACCATGTGGTTTATGCTGAACACCTATTTTCTTTCTGAGAGTCTGGAATGTTAGTGTATGCTATGGAACATGTGTCTATGTGACCAGTCCCCAGTAAAGACCCTGGACACTGAGTCCCTAATGAGCTTCCCTGGTCACAACTCATTGCTGGAGAAATCACACACATCTTGTGCGATTTCACTGGGAGAGGACTTTCAAAAGTTGGTGCCTGGTTTCCCCCAGACTTCACCCTATGTGCCATTTCTCTTTGCCAATTTTGCTTTGAATTCTTTTGCTATAATAAACCATAGCCATGAGGGCTACTATATGGTGAGTCCTGAGAGTCCTACCAGCAAATCACTGAAACTCAACATGGTCTTGGGATGCCTGACACATGATGCCTCCTACTTCTACAGTCTCATCTCATTACACTCCTGCTCTTGCTCAATCTACTCCTTTCTGCTCCTCAGACAATCCAAGTTCTTTCCTGCCTCAGGGCCTTTGCATGTACTGCCTGGAATGCTCTTCCCTGTGTCTTCTTATGGCTCATCCCTCAGGTGTCAGCTTATATATAACCTCCTCGGGGACCTTCCCTGACCACGACCAACTGAGTTATCACCTCTCACAACACATCTTTCTACTAATCTTCAACCTATAATTGTCTTGTTTAGTTACTTAAATACAATTAGACTGCAATTCTATAGGGTGTGGGGCCAATCTTGTTCATACTATATTCCTAACATTTATGACATAGAAAAAATTCAATCTGTATCTGTTGATAGATTAAATTAATGCATTCCTGCATTCAGATGAAAATATCCAAGGGGGGAGGAAGTGATTTTTAGAAATCTATCCCAGTGTCTTCCATCCTATTGGAAGTCCATTTTATATACAACATATTCCTTTTTTTAAAAAAAGAAACAGCTGTTGTACTTTGAATGTGTGTGTGTCTTTTCTTTGCTAATTCTGGCAGTTCTCCTGAGACACGGCAAACATTTCAGTTCAGAGCTGACTATAACTGATTTGAACTCAGGTTTCAGTGTGAAACCTGGGAATTAGGAATGAACCTGCTTGCTAGTGATAAGAACTCAGATTCTGGCATGGTAGTGTTCTGTCAACATATCTCAGAATGCTTACTCCCTAGTGACCTTTTCCTCTTTGCATTTATTTATGAGAGTTATAAAACAAATGCCTAATGCTGAGCAATAAAAATTTTCAGTTTAGATTTTGAAAATCAATTGCTCTACAAAAACACAAAATGTTGCCAGGATATGAAACAAATGGAAGTTTGAATAGCCTCCCTAATGACTTCCCTCTTCCAGTAGCTCTTGGATCATCCAAAGGGCCTGGCCCTATATTCTGAAAACTGTCATTTTTAACTTCTGTCAAATGACTAAGGCGGAGAAGTTTAAAGACAAGGGCTCCCTCTGAAATGCACAGCCATTTAAGGAATCCTTCGTGATTAGAGTACAAGGCCAGAGGCTTTAATGAAGTGCTACAGCTCATCTAGCTACATAGGACAAGACTTGATTTTGCAAAGATGGGGGGTGTCATAGGCACAGAAAGAGCCCTCATCTTCCTTACACTTGGCTGTGAGAGACAAGAAGAAATCTGCTAGATGAACTGTACTTTGGCCTTGACCTGAACCATGCCAACCTTTCAAATTGCATCTCCTCCCCTTTCCCAGCATATGCCTTAATCTTCACAGTTACTTGTACATGCCATGCTCTTACACATCTCTGGGCCTCTGTACACGGCGTTTCCTCTACCTGCATGTACTTCCCCTTCCTTCTCTACCTAGAGGACAACTACTCACTCTCCAAGAATGTGATCAGGTAGCACTTCCTTGGAGAAGCCTTCCCAAAATTCCCAGTTACCTCCCTCCTCTGTGCTCCTATTGTGCTTTGGGGAAGCCTTGGTTATAGCGCTTAGAGTACCCTATGCTAATAATTTGTTTATGGGTCTTTTCCTCCACCACCAGGCTGTGAGTTCTTCATTCTGCTTTGTATCTTTATAGCCTGGTAGCTTCATAAATGTTGATCAACTGGCTGAAGAATCAGAATTGAGACTTAGGTGTTGGACTCCAAGTACTAACCTTTGGACTATTAAGATAAAGAAAATTGCCCAGCCGGGTGTGGCTCAGCGGTTGAGCATCGACCTAGGATCCAGGTGATCAGGGTTCGATTCCCGGTCAGGGCACATGCCCAGATTGAGGGCTAGCCGATCAGTGACTCTCATCATTGATGTTTCTGTCTCTGTCTCTCCCTCTCCTTTCCTCCCAAATCAATAGAGATATATTAAAAAAAAAAAAAAAAAAAGATAAAGAAAATTAAATGTTATCTGTTGTAATGTGTTGGAGATTTTGTTTTAATTTACAGCATCCTAAAAGGTTTGTTTGTAAAAGTTTCCATGTAATTTTATATGCCAAAGAAAGCCTCAACTATATCCTATCTTCTTTTAATACAGACAGGCTGTAAATTAAAATTTCTTCCCTTCAGGAGCATTAGAGCCTATACTTTATACCTTTTGTTTATGGCATATAGAGTTTAGTACCCTCTGGAGCCCAACCCCCACCCACTTCATCCAGGCTATCTGTCTGGGAGGTCTTTATACACCAAGGGAACGTTAATAACCAAGCTTTATGGAAGATCGGATGTAGAAAAATTAACTCACACAGCCCAGGACCACAGGAAGAGAATTGTGGTATGCTTGGCTATCTACCTCCATGGAGATTTACTGTCTCACCTGAAGAGACATGCTGCTGTGTAACAAGAATTTACGTACAGTTCAAGCTTGACCTTTCTCCATGTTGAGAGAGCTTGTGTTACCGGGTGGCTCGGGATTTATTGTCCTCTTTTAACAGCAACGACATTTTCTGACCGTTGGCTGCAGAGTCCCTTCTAAACTCAAGCACAGAAAATCCTGACCCTGAGATCTCTTCTCCACCTAGGGGCAGATTTCTCGGGGGAAAGTATTAATAGGTGTGAAGGACAAAGTTTACTGGAAGAGAGAGCACAGGGAACAGCATGATGACAAAAACACACAGACTGCCTCGTCACCTCCCGTAGAAATCAAGGCAGGTAAGTTCAAGCAGGCTTGGGGCCCCAGGAGCCCTGCGGTGTGAAAAGGCAGGTGGCAAATGCAGGGGTGTGAAATCACAGGGAAACGAAACGGGACCTCCCCCCGTCCCCCGCCCCCTTTGGCGTCCCTCTGCTCCATATCTAGGTCACAGTACTACAGATTTCTAAACCAGAACAGTGATGCTCAAACTGGCTTCTGCAAACCTGCCTGATTTCCAGTGATCTTTACACTCACACTGAATAAACCGCCAGGCGACTCTGCGGACATATATTTTAACTTCCCTTTTGCTAAATCTTCACCTCCACCCTCACCATTTCTATAAACTTTGGTTTTTAAAACAATGTTTTAAAATATCTCCAAAGAAATTTAAAATTTTTTTAATCTCTCGGGCAAAGGAAACACTATGTATTAGTAACTGCAACGAAACCAAGGGTTCTCAATTAAGTTAATAGTGAAATTGATTTAAGATAGGGTCATTTTTAACCGAGAGAACTGTTTATATGCTCCAGATTCAATACGAGTCACATCAAGTATAGCCTGTTTGGCTTCATTAGATCCACAGAGGTAAATATCTCATGCAGCAATTAGCCATGAGAATGTCGATTTCACTACCGAATTGCAAGCCCCCATCTGCAACGTGCACCATTAATCATGGTCGTATATAAAACTACAAGGCACAGACAAGAAGTACTGTGTTCCTCTAAAGACATTTATTCTTTATATTATACACACTCATGTTGTCATTTCTATTGCTTCAAAGTATAGGATTAAAAGGCTGGAAGGAACCCTAGTTATCATCTTAGAGTTTTTTCAACAATTTTTTTTTTTTTTTTGCTTTTTTAAAAATCATTTTTTAATTTTTCAATTACAGCTGACATATAATATTATATTTGTTTCAGGTGTACACCCCAGTGATTAGACATTATATAACTTATAAAGTTATCATCCTGATAAATCTTATACTCATCTGATACCATACATAATATAATAATATTATATTACTAACTATATTCTCTATACTGTACTTTACATCACGATGACTATTCTGTAACTACCAATTTGTACTTCTAAATCCCCTCACCTTTTTCACCCAGCCCCCCAGCCACCTCTCATCTGGCAACCATCAAAATGTTCTCTGTATCTATGAGTCTATTTCTGCTCTGCTTGTTCATTTATTTTGTTTTTTAGATTCAATTGTTGATAGATATGTAATTATTGACATTTTACTGTTCATATTTTGACCTTCTTCTTCTTCTTCTTCTTCTTAAGCAAACCCTTTGGCATTTCATGTAATACTGGTTTGGTGGTGGTGAACTCCTTTAGCTTTTTCTTGTCTGGGAAACTCTTTATATGTCCTTTGATTCTAAATGATAGCTTTGCTGGGTAGAACAATCTTGGTTGTAGGTCCTTGCTTTTCATCACTTTGAATATTTCTTGCCACTCCCTTCTGGCCTGCAAGGTTTCTGTTGAGAAATCAGCTGACAGTCATATAGGAGCTCCCTTGTAGGTAACTGCTTTTCTCTTGCTGCATTTAAGATTCTCTCTTTGTCTTTAACCTTTAGTATTTTTTTGTTCATTTGTTTAAAATATTACAAATGTCCCTTTTTCTCCCCAATGACCTGTTCCACCCCTCCCCATACCCCTTCCAAGTCCCTCTCCCCACCATTGTCCATGTCCTTGGGTTGTGCATATATGCACATAAATTCTTTGGTTACTCTCTCCCCCTCCACCCCCCCACCCTCCTCCATCCCTGTGACATTCGTCAGTCTCATCTATGCTTCCATGTCATTGAATCTATTCTGTTCATCAGTTTATTAAGTTCTTTAGATTCCACATATAAGTGAGATCATGTGATGTTTGTCTTTCGCTGTCTGGCTTATTTCACTTAGCATAATATTCTCCAGGTCCATCCATACTGTCCCAAAGGGTACAAGATCCTTCTTCTTTACAGCTGCATAGTATTCCATGGTCAACAATTTTTTTAAGCAGAGAAATTTCTTTCCCTCCAAAAGTGGCCCAACAAATAAATAAGAGAGAAGTTTGTCTCTGTGCGGTTTGGAGACCCACTTCTCCTTGCTCTTGCTCTGGCCCCAAGAGCTCCTAGGGATCATTAGGACATGGAAGTGCTGAATCTTCACTCAGGACAGTCTGAAAGCCACTGGTCTGGAAAGGACCTCACATTTTAGTTGAGAACAATGAACCGAGGAGTAGTTAAATTACTTCCTTAAACCAACGCAATCAACTAGTTGCTAACCTGGAACTGAAACACAGGTGCTTACCATGGCACACTGTCTCTTCCAGAGCAGAAAATGCTGGGAAGCAAGTCTTCTACATCTGGGTAAAAACATGTAATCTGCTTCAGCCTTTGTAGCCCAAGATCAAAGTAATTTTTTATTACATAATTTGATAAAGCAGTTAATGAATACATAATTCTTATCAAACATCACAGTCCTGGGCTTTCTCCTGTTAAAACCAGAAATATCACATTAGTCACAAAACCAAGATATGGAAGCAACCTAAGTGTCCATCAATAGATGAACTGAGAAAGATGTTTTATATACATATACACATATACATACATACAGGGTGGGGCAAAAGTAGGTTTATAGTTATTAGTATGGAAAATAATATAATAATTAATAAATAATGCAATAATAAACTGTTTTGTGTACTCACAAGTAAACCTACTTTTGCCCCCCCTTGTATGTTTATAGGTATGTATATATATATGTATATGTGTGTGTGTATATACATATATGCACAAATACATGCACAGTGGAATATTATTCAATCATGAGAAAGAAGGAAATCCTGCCATTTGTGACAACATGCACAGAACTTGAAGATATTATGCTAAGTGAAAAAGTCAAAGGCAAATACTATATGGTGTCACTTATACATAGAATCTTTAAAAAGATTGAGAGAATCAAACTTATAGAAACAGAGAGTAGAACGTGGCTGCCAGGGACTGCGAGGTGGGGAGAGAACAGGGAGACGTTACCAACTTTCAGCTCAAAGTGCAAATTATGGTGACTATAGCTGATAACACTAAATTGTACAATTGAAATTTGCTAGGAGAGTAGAACTTAAGTTTCCTGACCAATAAAAAAAGATAAATATGAGAGGTAAGGATGTATTAATTAACTAGATGAGGAGAATCCTTTCACAATGTAAACAGATATGAAATCATCACAATGTATGCTTTAAATATCTTATAATTTTATATGTCAATTATACCTCAATGTAGCTGAAATTTTACAATTAAAAAGAAACTGCTATTCCACATAATCTATAGCCATGTATCTTCACCTCATACAACATTTTGGTTGTCAAATTTGTAACATGAACAACTAATAATGATTGCAAAGCATTTTAAAAATATAAAATGCTGCACAATTTAGACTTAAGAATATGAAGTTATTTCCCATATGTAGAAGCATGAATCCATGAATCTTGCTGCCTAAACGTGATCCACCTCTGTCTAAGAGCCGTCTAATTTAGGACGTCACTGATGCAATGGCACAGATAAAATGGAGAGCAGCAATTTCTTTCACTGGGAAGAAAACATGGTCCAAAATTGAAACGGCCTGTTTCAACAGTGGCTGCTGGCTGTAGATGCTCTTTGTTTTCTGCAATAAGCTTATTTTTCTCTCCATTTACATCAACCCTGATCTTAACTATTTCTTGTTACTGTTCATTTTACATTGTCCTGGGACAAAAAGAGAAAAGGAGATAAGGCATTTCCAGTAGAGTGTAAAGTGGTCCAGGCTAATTAAATGCAGTGAGATTAGTGACAGATTAGCCTTTCATCCCATTAGCTCACAAGCGTAAACCGAAGTCATAAACATTTAGTGAGTGCTTTGTCATTTACTTTAATGCTTTTTCAGTGTGCTAAGGAGAAAAAAATTGTGGTGTGTTTCTACAGCATTCTGGTTATAAAGGTTCTATTCATCAATAATTAATTTATTTCTATAATGGAACACAGTTTACAAAGAATGCTTCACATAATAAATGTGAGGAATTAATGTATGAGCCTCTAATTATTGAATAATATAGGCAAAAATACAAGTAGTTACTGAAAAAAATTATATAGTACTGAATCTGCAAAAAGTAATATAAAAAGGAAAAAAGCTTTTGGTATTTTAGAGGGGATAAAAGATTTAAATATCTCACAGGTTCAAATTTTTACCATAAAGAAAAGAGCTCCAAAGATCACTTTACCACCCATTCATTTAAAACCTAAATTCTAGTCCTAAGAATTTAGCGCCACTCCAGCAAGATTACTGTAGTGAGATTTAAAGGGTTACAAAGATGTGACTATTATGTAAAAATAACTGAGTATAGCACACTTGCTTGAAGGTTTTCCTTAGTAAACCTATTTTATGTCAAACATAGTCACTAAAGTCTAACATTTATATAGCCAATAAATTTGAATTTTCAATATCAGCAGCAATTTGCCATAATTAGTAAATTAGCCTGGCATTCGATAACTAAAAATATTTTAGTATAAATAAAAATTACAAATAATTCACCTGTTTCCCATGGCTACATTGCTTCAGCTTTGTCCTACCTGAGCTTCCCTGGATCTTATGTTATACAACTGTTTGTATTTATAAGGTGGCTGAAATTCATGAACATTTTTCTTCTCACTCATAAGTGGTAATCTTATAACTGACCACACACTTTCTTTGCTGTGACCACCTAACTCAGTTTTGTTTTTTTAATTTAAGTAGAGTTGGCATACAATATTATATTAGTTTCAGGTGTACAATAGTGTGATTCGATACTTATATACCTTATGCTGTGATCGCCACACTAAGTCTAGTAACCATCTGTCGCTGTGCAAACTTACCACAGTAATATTGACTCCATTCTCCTTCACCTTTTTCACCCAGCCTCCCCAACCCCCTCCCCTCTGGCAACCATCAGTTTGATCTCTGTTTCTATTAGTCTGTTTTTGCTTTGTTTTGTTTGTCCATTTGTTTTGTTTTCTTTTAATTTCCATATATAAATGAAATGGTATGGTATTTGTCTTTCTCTGTCTGATTTATTTCGCTTAACATAATACCCTCTAGATCCATGCATGTTGTCACAAATAGCAAGATTTCATTCTGTTTTATTGCTGAGCAATATTCTATTCCATATATATATCATCTTCTTCATCCATTCATCAATCAATGGACACCTACGTTGCCTCCACATCTTGATTATTGTAAATAATGCTGCAATGAACATAGAGGCACATACATCTTTTCAAATTAGTATATTCATTTTATTTGAATAAATAAGGGGAAGTTGAATTACTGGGTCATATAGTGGTTCTATTTTTAGGCTTTTTTTAGGATTCTCATATTATTTTCCATAGTGACTGCACCAATTTACAATCCCACCAACAGTTCTTAAGGGTTCCCCTTTCTCCACATCCTTGCCAACACTTGATGTTTGTTGACTTTTTCATAATAGCCATTCTGACCTGTGTGACATTATATCTCATTGTGGTTTGGATTTGCGTTTCCCTGATGTTGAGCATCTTTTCATACGTGTTGGCCATCCGTTTTGGAGAAGTATCTATTCATGTCCTCTGACCATATTTTAATTGGATTGGGTTTTGTTTGTTGGTTGGTTGGTTTTTGGCTATTAAGCTTTATGAGTTCCTTATATTTTTGGATATTAACCCTTAATTGGATGTATCATTTGTGAATATCTTCTCTCATTTAGTAGGCTGTCTTTTCATTCTGTTGATGGTTTCCTTAGCTGTGCAGACACTTTTTAATTTGCTGTAGTCCCTTTTGTTTATTTTCCCTTTTGTCTCCCTTGCCTGACCAGACATATCAAAACAGATATTGCTAAGGTTGATGTCACAGAGTTTATTGCCTACATTTTCTTCCAGAAGTTTTAAGAGAAGGGAGTAATGTTGGAAAGGTGGAAAAAGTAGGAAAGGATATTACAGGCTAGGAACCCATCATAGCAAATCTATAAAAATAGTGGGGATCAGATCTCATTCAGAAAACAACAGGGTAATTTTCCTGAAGGGAGAGCACCTGTCAGGGTGTTGATGTGGGAGGAAGGGGCAAGCAGGTAATAAAGGGTCTTCATCGCCATGATGATGGGTTTGCATTTCATTTTGTAGAGCAACCATTAAAATAAAAATATTAAATTATGTCAAATATTGTCTCATTTATGGTTGAAAAACAGACACAGATGCATATTTGCCTACATATTAAAAATGCCCAGAAAACAATCTGGAATGATACACAAACAATGACTATCAGTGCTTACCTCTGGTGTAGGGAAAAGGTAGAGTTGGAATGGATTAAAAACGAACTTCAGCCTGGTGGAGTGGCTCAGTGGTTGAACATTGACCTAGGAACCAAGAGGTCACCGGTTAGATTCCCAGTCAGGGCACATGCCCGGGTTTGGGGCTCAATCCCCAGTAGAGGGCATGCGAGAGCCAATAGATGATGTTTCTCTCTCATCTATGTTTCTATCTATCCGTCTCCCTTACTCTCTCTCTAAAAATCAAAAGAAACATATTGTTTTAAAAAGAAACTTCAGCTTTTTATTGTATGCATTTCTGTTTCATGATTTTGTGGGGGTTTTTACAACAGGTTGTAGTATCAATATATCACTTACGTACATTTAAAACACAATTTCTTAAGAGAAAATTCTGTGGTGGTTTGTTCACTTTTTAAAACCAAAATGTAATTAAAACCCAAACTTAATTAATTTTTGTGTAAAAGAAGAAAGTAAAATCCTTTGTCAACTTGTCCAGCTGATTAGAACCTCATCATGAAAATTGATGTTCTGAAAAGTCAGGTGTAAGTATATATTAAAACAAAAAGATCCTTAAGTTTGGAGGGCAGATTGGCAACTCCAAGAGTAATGGAGTTAGAATTTCAAATACAATCTCCATTTGCACTCTCAGCACAGACTCTTGCTTCAGAGATTGGTGTGGTGAACGGGTCACGAACATGGGCTTTGGAATATTGGTTATAGTTGATACTTACTGAATAACCTAGGTAACTATTATTTTTACTCCTTTTTTTACAGATGAGGAAATAGATACACGAAGAGATCATTCACCTTGCCCCAAATTACACAATCAACAGTGGTAAACCCAAATCATTTGATCCCTGACCCTGTGTTCTCAGACCTTATAACATGCTGTCAGGCCCAGCTCTGGGTCCCAGGCCTCACCAGCATCACGAGCCCGGACACATCCTTTAACCTCTCTAGATTTCAGGCTTCTCACCTACTAGATGCGAATGAAACGGGATAATATATTAAAGGACCTAGCACACTGCCTAGCACATACTAAATGCTCAAGAAATTTTAGCTGCTATTATTATTACGTAATAATATATAATAATAATGAAAGTCCAGAGACTTCTCTTTTTCTGATTTCACCACGTTTCTGGTTGAAACGATGGCCTTGAGCTTGCCTCACACTTGCCATAGCTTTTGTGCCACTTGGGCAAGAATGAAGCACGTCATTCTGGAGAAACTGTAAAGCAGAGGTGCCACAAGGGCAAACCCTAAAACATGCAAGAGACCTCTCTACCTGTCCTGATTCCAACAACGGGGGTCCTGCCACCTTACAGCCAAAGAGAAGCGCTACAAATTGCCAATCTCCAGAATGTCTACTTCCATACACATCTTCAGTGTGCTCCTGACGCTACTTCAGAATTTAAAAGGGAGCTAAGTGTCAAAGGCTGGTCACTAATCAACTCCCCCTTTTAATCAATCATTATTTTTGGAGGTTTTTTTTAAGTGCACAACCCTCGTTCATTAATATATTTTCTGTAGTGAAAATTTAAATTTAGCATTAGCCCTGGTCAGGCGGCTCCATGGGTTGGAGCATCATCCTGGACACTAAAAGTATGAGTTTGATTCCCGGTCAGGGCACATACCTAGGTTTTGGGTTCGATCCCTAGTTAAGGTGCTTTTGGAAGGCAGCCGATCAATGTTTCTCTCTCTTCCTCTTCCTTCATCTCTCTCTAAAATCAATAAAAACACATCCTCAAGTGAGGATTTTTTAAAAAATTAAATTTAGCATTAATATGGTCTGTTTTGTGAGGGTTTTTAAAAGTGGTTTTTAAAAAAATTTTTAAACATACCCAGCGAGAATGCTTGGGAGGATAGCTGCACAGTGTTGGTTAGCAGCTTTTATACTCTGTTGTTATCAACCTCACTCTCATTTTTCATCATAATTTCCTTTGTCAACTGGCAAGCTTTAAAAAAGATTTTAAAATATATATATCTGTGGTGACAAGTTGCAAACTAACCCCAAAAGTCATGTTTCTCTTTTCTCTCTAGGTGTTTCTTTCTCATGCCTTTCTAAGAAAATGTCATGAATATTTCATCAAATGTAAAAGAGACAAATTCCATAAATATGAGCATATTTTTATTATAAAGATCTTGTTATGCAACTATTATTAAATTCTTTTTATAGGGCACCTATTCCTCAGGTCCTCCATGACTCTGTTCCATAAATCCCCTCTCCCCACATCTCTCCACAGGAAGGACCTTTATTTCCAAAGTCCCCATGGCTGAATTCACAAGGATCAGAGACACAGAAGTGATTCTCATTTGCCAGCAATTGCTAGTTTCCTAATTAGCTCTTTGATGATCACCTGATTCCCACTGTTTTAAATTAACATTTGAAGGATACTTGGTATTGCTCATTCCTGCAACTTACTCTGAGCCTTGGGCAAATTACTTAACCTCTCTGGGTCTTTTTGCTCATCCGTAATAAGGGAATAATAATATCTACTTTCTGGGTCACTGTAGAGATTAAATACATGTAAAGTTCTGATCATAATGCCTAGCACATAGTCAATATTTGATGCATGTTATTATAATTCTTTGTCTTGAACTTATCTGACTACTCTTCTTAAGTGAATGAGGGAGGTGCTCTTACAATGGGTGGTTAGAGCCTGAATAGCTCTGCTCCATGGGCCTCCAGGTGAACTTGACCTTTGAGTCAGAATGACCAGGGTACCCCTGTGGGAAGTGTCTTCTCATCTTCCTCAGTGCCTTCAGAAATGACTCCTGGGCACAGATGGTGGGTCCAGGCCTCTGTCAGAAGTAGCATACCTTGGAGATCCAATGCTCACACTGTGGACTGAAACTAGGATTTGAATACCAGTTCCACCATTTATTAGCATGTTACTAGCTTGCGGGAGGCAACCAATCAATGTATCTCGAATCAATGTTTCTCTTTCTCCCTTCCACTCTGAAAAAGCAATGGGGGGGAAATTAAAAAACAATTATTCAACCTCAGCTTTCTCATCTATAAACTAGAGATGGATTGTAGTAGTATCTCTCCTTCCTAAAGTTGTTGCAAGTATTGAATGAAACGGTAGAGGCAAGCACACAGTAGAATTCAGTCAACTCTCAGTACCCACCAAGTTAGCCCTGGTCCGGGAGGTGGCCAGATGTGTCAAAAGGTGTGTAGATCTGCTCTCCTTTCCTTCTTGGCAATTGCACTCATGCCCTAGGGGTCTAGACAATTCACTACCCTATTCTTTCCTTTTCCTTGAGGTGAACTTCAACTTTTCAGGAGACCTTAGGTCTGAGCCATCCGTTTCTCAAGCCCACTTCCACAGGGGAGGTCCTAGTAAAGCCACTTCCAGTTCTGACTCTATCTCCCTGGACTGTGCTAGATTAGGAAGTCAATACCCTGAGATTTAAGGCAATGCTAGTTGTCTGCTTATACCTGTAGGGTCTTGGCATGTCTGGCGGCATTGCTAAACAGGAAAATATTATCTTCAGGTTCTCCCTTATAGCATATACAGTTGACCCTTGAACAACACAAGCTTGAACTGCATGGATCCACTTATATGCAGACCTTTCTCAAATTGACCCATGCAGTTCAAACTCTTGTTGTTCAAGGGTCATCTTCATGATTGGGAATCCATGCATGCAGAGGGCTGAGGGTGGTTATACTTGGATTTCCAACTGTGCAGGAAGTCGGTTCTCCTAACCCCTGTGTTGTTCAAGGGTGAACTGTATTGTTGGTTTGAAAACTCAGGAACTTCCCTGGTGCAATCTGAAACTGGCCCTTATATAGAGTACAAGGAGATATTGAAAAAGAGGCAGACCATCCTAGATAGGTAAGTGGCAGGTTTGATAAGCAAGAGAGCCTATATATGAGGCTTATCTCAGGCTGCTGCAAGATGAATAGATCTCTGCACCCACCCGCCAAAATCTGAAGGGTTTATATAGGGGCCTTGCATATGCCATCCAGATGATCTCAGCAACACACTGCTCTCGCAAGACTGCATCCTTGAAAATGACCTCCACTGTGGAAATGGGGCAGAACATACACTCCAAGGACAGGGGAGGAGCCTCCAATCACCTGGGTTCAGCTCACAGGCCAACCACTGGTCACATCCTCCGGTGACCTCCTTCAACTGTAGTGACTGTGCAAACACAAAAATGATTCCTCATGTCAGTAAATAAGTCCATTTCATTTGGTTACAATATTAAAACGTATTTCTATGTGCTGGCCACATAGTTTATTGATTACAGCTGGTCCTCAAAAAGTTATTTTGTTATAATGTTGATGGGGGGGGGAAATGTTTCTTGGCTGGAGCCACTGTCTGTGTGGAGTTTGCATGTTCTCCCCATGTCTGCCTGGGTTTTCTCTGGGGATTTTGGTTTCCTCCCACATCCCATAGATTTGCACACAGGGTACATTGGTGTGTCTACACTGTCCCATTCTGAGTGAGTATGGGTGTAGGTGTGAGTGTGCCCTGCAAAGAAAGGGTGTCCTGTCCAGGGTCCCACCCTGAGCCAAGGAGAGGCTCTGGCCACACACAACCCTGAACTGGAATAAGCAGTTTGAAAAAGAATTATCTCACTTGTTTTTATTCATCTTTCTTAAATGTAGCTATAGCTCACATATATTTCAATTTTTAATATTAAAAGTGGCTTGGGTCTTTATTTAGAAGTTAGATGATGTTTTTGTGCCCAGAAATATGCCATAGGTACTTAACTCTTATTTATGTCAATTAGCCTAGAGTAAAATTGGTTTTGTTATTGGTTATTTTACTTAAAGTCACAGTTTCCAAGAACCTATGGACAATGTTAAGTGAGGATTTTCTGTGTATAATTGTATTCTTCTCACAGATGAAAAATATTAGAGGCAGTAATGATGTGGAATTCTAAATCAAACCTCAGCACCCACCCACTTCTGGCCTAGGAGTCCCTAATGGGTGGCCTCTGCTCTATTCATTTCTGTGGTAGACAGAATTCTAAAGATGCCCCCTAAGGTTATTTAATCAAGCACAAATCCAGATCCTGCTGCGAAGGAAGTTTGCAGATGTAATTAAGGTTACAGGTCTTAAAATAGAGAGATTATCCTGGATTATCTGGATGAGTCCAATTTAATCCCTTGAGCCCCCCGAGGCAGAGCTATTTCTCTGGCTGAAGACTGAGGGATGCAGCAGCAGAGAAAGGCAAAGATGAGGCAGGAAGGAGAGGAGGCCTGAGAGACATGAAGTGCGATAAGATATGACCCACCTTTGTTGGCTTTGGAGATGGAGGAAGGGAGCCATGAGCCAGGAATACAGGTGGCTTCTAGGAGCTGAGAACAACCTCCTGTGGGCAGCCAGCAAGAAAATGAGGCCTTCAATTCTTCATAGCACAGAAGTAAATTTGGCCAAAAACCTGAATGAGCCTGGAGGTGGAAGTTGAGGAGGAATCTCCACTAAGAGCTGCCGGTAAAGAATGCAGCCCTACTGACACCTCAGTTTTAGCCCTTGTGACTCTAAGATGAGTTTATCAGACGCTAACCTACACAGCTGGGAGAAAATAAGTGAAGGTTGTTTTAAGCTACTATAATAGTGGTAATTTGCTAGAGCAGCAATAGGAAACCAATGTACTAATTTCCTATGAGAAAGCGATGCTTCCCAACTTCTCTGACCTATTTGGTTTTCTTACCAAAATTATCTTTGATTCAGTTTCTCACATTTTCAGTCCTATTCACTCAGATGTAGAGATGGGCCCATAAATTCTATATTTACTCTAAAGTTGAAATCCATATTCATTATAGGATTAGGGTCAGATGGAATATCTAATTGTGTGGGTTTTCTGCCATGTGTACACTGCTAGAGTTCAGGAAAGTCACTGTGCCACAGAAATGAGTGTGTACTGAACATACAGCCAGTTTGGGGAGGCAAAAGGAAAGTTTAAAAATTCTATTAAATGCATTTGAATCCAGATTAAGCCTAGCTTTCATAGGAAAGAAACCCAATTTTAGAAGTGACCTTTAACCTGGCTAGTGTGGCTCAGATGTTGAACGTCAACCTAGGATCCAGGCGATCTCGGTTCGATTCCCAGTCAGGGCACATGCCCCGGTTGTGGGCTCTATCCCCAGTCAGGGGCGTGCAGGAGGAAGCCGATCAATGACTCTCACCATTGATGTTACTTTCTCTCTCTCCCTCTCCTCTCTTTCTAAAAAAAAAAAAAAAGGGGGGGGGCACCTTTAGATACCTCAGTTGAGTGTTAAGAAGTTTCAAATGCCTTTTAAAAGTCCCATGAATGGGTACAATATCATTTTTTACAAAACCTTGCAGTGGAAATTGAAGGCATTCTGGCAGAAATGCCAAAGAACCTTAAGGAAGCCATGGTTTATTTTCTTCAACCATTTTGTTTAGGACCTGGGAACCATTTGACAAAAAATATATGTATTGTTTAATGTCTCTCAACCATAGTTTCTACGTGCAGTTTGAAAGACTGGCCTGATGGCAGCACCATTGAACAGGGTTTGGTTTCTTGGAACTCCTGATAACATCGGTGGCCTTTCAGGCAGCAGCAGGAGTGCATGCCCATAGCAGCAGTGAGAGGTAAGGAAAGATTATGAGGAAGGCCTAGGGGTCTGCTCTGGAGCTGAACAGAGCCTGCCTTCCCACGGAGACCTCTCTCTGATAAAATCAGGAACCTTTGATAGACTTCTTGGCTCTGAGCTACCCTGTCTGTTGACATGGTGTTGACATCTGGCAAACATGGTTCTGAAGTGGGCGTGGCCCCAGGGTTCCACATTCTGCATTTTTGGTCACCAGAGTGGACTCTCAAGTAACCAAATGCACAGTTTACATTTTGCGTGCAATTTTTAAAAATAATTTCTAATGGTATATGTTTTACTTCAAATCTTACTCTGAAACAAAATGTATTTTAAAGAAGAAAATCAGCCAGTCAGCTTCCACTGGACCAAGACTAAAATCTGGAGTTCATTTCTGGTTCTGCTAATGCCCTGGAACGTGAAAATGAACAAGTCACAGGCTTGGGGGAACCTTGGCTCACACTCCCCTTCTACCATTAAAGGGCCGACAAATAATGTGGTGCCTGAGGGCATGGATTTCCTAGCTTTCAGTCCCAGCTCGGCCACTGGGTGGCTGTGTATCTTTGCATTACTTAATCTCTCCAAATTTTGGTCTCTTTACCTTTAAATGAGTGTAATGATTTCTTACTGCATAATAAAATAATATAATAAGTTTAGCACAGTGTCTTGCATATAGTGAGCACTCACAAATTTTCACTGTTGTTATTACTGTTACAACTACAGTTTACCCTTGAACAATGCGGGAGCGGGAATCAGGGACACTGACCCCCCACACATGGTCAGAAATCCATATATAAACAAAATGAACTAACAAGCAAAACAGAAACAGACTCATAGATAGAGAGCAGGCCCACAGCTGGGGGTGGGGGGAGCTGGGGACGAGGTGGAGGGATTGAGCAAAAAAGAAAAAAAATAAAGAAAAAACTCATGGACACAGTCAACAGTGTGGTGACTGCCTGGAGAGGGAAGTGGGGGAGGTAGAAGAGGGCATGGGGGGATAAATGGTGATGGAAGGAGACTTGACTTGGGGTGGTGAACACACAATACAGTATACAGATGATGTGTTGTAGAATTGTGCACCTGAAACCTATATCGTTTTCTTAACCAGTGTCACCCCAATAAATTTAATTTAAAAATAGATTTTTTTTAATCCACATGTAACTTTTGATTTGCCAAAAACTTAGCTACTAATTGCTTACTGATGACCTTACCAAGAACATAAACAGCGGATTAACACAAATTCATATGTTCTATGCATTATTTACTCTATTCTCACAATAAAGTAAGCTGGAGAAAAGAAAATGAAGAAAATGTCATTAAGAAAATCATAAGAAAGAGAAAATACATTTACAGCATTTATTGAAAAAATCCGTGGTAAATGGGCCCCTGCACAGTTCTAACCTGTGATGTTCAAGAGTCAATTGTATTAAATAGGAATAGCACCTGCCTTCATGTAACACAGGCCACATATCTTTATCAGACTTTCTAATTTCACATTTATTTACAGGTTTACAGTATCAAAACCAAACTATTACCAAATAAATTGCTTTACATAATCTGTTTCAAAAAAGCAAATCTCATTGGCCACATACATTCCACCTCCACAACTTTATATTCCTGTCATGCCCACACCTGTAAAACTGCCTCTCTCTGTATGAACTCAGATAACACTGCTTGAAAACTAAAGGAGAGGCAGTGGCAATGTGGGAAGGAAGCTGTTAGTACAGGGCAAAGCCAACACACAGAGGCCAAACAAAGCACATTTATCTCTGTCATAGCCACCTGGCCCCGTTTCCAGGGCTTAGAGACTGTTTTTGTATGTTCAGTTTATTAATTGGGTTTCTGTCACCTACAAAGTCCACCACTGTCAATCTGGAGCCGGGGTTGAGCCCTGTGGTCTCGATGTTTACCCTGGGAGGACGCTTCCTGAAAACCAGCAGTAGCCACAACTAGGAAGGCTGTGAGGTGTCACTGCAAGGTGACAGCCCCTGCCACTGCCCAGTGAATGGAGAAATGGCACCTATTCTCAGAGGACCCACGCATTCTGTTCAAATCAGTCAAGAAGCATTTCACATAACTAAACTTGTCAAACAAACGGAAATATCAAAAAAGAAAGGTTACCGCATCTCAGTTGGTAGATATAATTAATCTGCCACATATGTTGGCAAAAAGAGATTCACTAAAAAAGAAGCAAGACTGGCTTCTTTGGCCCCCTCCTGTGACTATAAGAAGGTAGATATAAGTATGGGCTACAGTTACATGAACCTTTGAGTCAGAAAATATGTATTTCAACTCTGGTTCTTTGTGACCTTGAACTAGTCAATTAAACTGCTTTGAGTTTTGGTTTTCTTATCTCCAAAATAATGATAAGATTAGATAGGTGATAGATAGATGATAGATAGATAGATAGATAGATAGATAGATAGATAGATAGATAGATAGATAGATGATAGATAGATGGAATTAAATATCATGAGAAAGCCCCTGGCTTCATCTGTTTTTTAAATTTTTATTTAATTTCTTGGGGTGATTGGTTAATAAAATTATATAGGTTTCAAGTGTACAATTCTATAATACACCATCTGTATATGGTATTGTGTTCACCACCCAAAGTCAAGTCTCCTTTGGTCACCATTTATCTAATCCCATTTATTAGTATGTCCTTAATAAGTCTTCATCGTCCTGCGTCATGTCCCCCCGACCGCTGCCAGCTCTTGGTTATTCATCAGTAGCTCACACTCGCCGAAGATTACACGGACCTCATCTTGCTCTTTCTTTCAGCACTCCCACGGTTGCTAGGCTCCTTATTTACACTCACTCCTGACCAAAAGGAGAAATCAAAGAGGAGACATATCAGGCATTCCTAAAGAATAGTGTAAGAGAAAGTTACTAGTACTGGGCTTAAATAAAACTTGTGAATTTCATTTCTCTAGATTTTCCTTGAGTCCTATTAAAAGCCCACCCAAGTCTGTGTTAGCAAGATAGATATAAGACTAGATATTATTCTTTCAGGACTCACATGACTTAAAACCAGCAGAAAGTTGGGTAGTGTTTCAGTAGCAAGATCATTTTGCATTCACGCTGTTTCAGAATGATCTTTATTTTTAAGGAGCATTTTTATAAAACCTGAATTTCTTCTTTTACCTTTCTTAAATTATTGTAATAACACATTTTTTCTTTTACTGCCATGGCCTTGATAGCTAGTCAAATAATATTTTAGCTCACAGGAGAGAATTAAATGGCTCCTGTCCAAGGGAGATATTATTCTAGTTAATTATTAGCATTGAAATTCCAATTTAGTGTTCAACACAGTAATAGACAGATGCTGCCACTGCTATGGGTCAGCGCTATTGTAAAAGACAATCTCATACTAGTCAGGTATGAAATTATGTTGAAAGGTTGAATGAGCTAATGGTACTGTGTGCTGGGAGTGTATGCTCAGAGCTCAGCACAAAATAAGACCCAAACAGGTTGCCTGGGGTAAGTCTAGGACTTTGGAAAATGAAGTTCATTTACATTCTGCAAATTGTTTCTATTAATAGGATGTATTAAACAAAATACAGTAAAGAGCACTCGGGGGGTTTTCCAAAGAAACAGAGTACCTCGGGCTCCAAGAAGGTCAGTCAGTGCATAGAAATATGAATCAAGTGAACAGCTTTACAGAACAAATATATCAACTTGCCTAAGTTAAAACAGTTGCCTGGCCCGGTGTGGCTCGGCGGTTGAGCATCGACCTAGGATCCAGGAGATCTCGGTTCTGTTCCCAGTCAGGGCCAGATTCCCAGTCAAGGGCGTGCAGGAGGCAGCTGATCAATGACTCTTTCATCGTTGATGTTTCCATCTCTCTCTCTCCCTCTCCCTTCCTCTCTCTGAAATCAATAAAGATATACTTGAGAAAAAAACAAAAAACAAAACCAGTTCCATGTGCACTCATAAGCATTTATAGGGCTCCTGGTAAAAAGAAGGGCACAGAGATCTGAGGACTCAATCAAGAAAGTCTTTGAGGGGTAAATAAAACTGAAAGGGGGTATTTCAGAAACAGTTGTGGTGGTATGTATACATTCTTGAGTCAAGAACCAGCAACTTGTGTGAGAGAGGAAGGAAATCTAGTAATAGTTGCTGCAGAAGGTCTGTAGAAGAGTAATAACAAAAGGTGGAACGTCTGAGGAATTGGTCCATGACTTCACTCGGAGGATAGTGTACATTTGTCAAAGCTCATTGAAACATAAGCATAAAATAGGTGTGATTTTGTAAACGTAAGTTATACCTCAATAAAGTAAGATTTTAAAACATGGATAAAAAAGTTTTTCATTAAAGAAATTAAATCAACAGACTAATTTTTCAGGCTGATATTTTTATTTCCTTCTTTCTTTCTTAATTGAATTTGAAATCGAATAGAGAGTTACTAGAGAGTAACTTCTCAACTTGTTTTTTAAATAAAAACACCCATAAAAATCATACCTTTGAAATTGGATACAATTTGATTTCACTGTGTATAAATTTTTATGGCCAAAGGTATGTTGTCCTTTTCTCCTTTAATTTTTTCCCTTTTCACTCATCCCTCTACCCACCCCCCACCCTGTTCTCTGTATCTAGGGGTCTGTTTATGCTATATTTTGTTCATTTATTTTGTGTTTAGACTCCACATGTAAGTGAAATCATATGATAATTTTCCTTCTCTGTCTGACTAATTTCACTTAGCCTGATAACCTCTAGATCCACCCCTGTTGTCACACATAGCAAGATTTCATTCTTTTTTATGTCTGCGTAATATTCTATTATATGTACATACAGGGTTGGGCAAAGTACATTTACAGTTGTTTATAAGGAAAATAAGACAATAATTAATGAATAATACAAGAATAAACTGTATCATGTACTTACAACTGTAAATCTACTTTTATCCCATCCTATATATGTGAATTTTTCATCCATAGACACCTAGGTTGCCTCCATATCTTAGCTATTGTAAATAATGCTGCAATAAACATAGGAGTGCATATATGTTTTTGAATTAGTGCTTTTGTCTTTTTTGAATAAATACCCAGAAGTGGAATTGTTGGGTCATATGGCAGCTCCATTTTTAATTTTTTGAGAAATCTCCACATTTTTTCCATAGTGGCTGCACCAATTTACAGTGTACAACAGTTCCCTTTTCTCCACATTGTTTCCAGCTCTTGTTATTTTCTCTCTTTTTCATAATAGCCGTTCTGACATATGTGAGGTAATATGTCATAGTAGTTTTGATTTGCATTTCTCTGATGATTAGTGATGTTGAGCATCTTCTGATGTCTGTTAGCCATTTGTATGTCCCCTTGGGAGAAATGTCTATTCAGGTTCCCTGCCCATATTTTTATTGGATTGTTTGTTTTTTTTGTGTTAGGCTTTATGAGTTCCTTATATATCTTTCACGTCTATGTCCATCTAGGATATTGTCTTGTAATTATCTTTTTTAATGATGTCTTTTTATGATTTTGGTATCAGGGTAATGCTGACTTCGTAGAATGAGTTTGGAAGCATTCCTTCCTCTTCTTGTACATTACCTAGTAATATATTTAAATCCCAAATACTCAGTTGTAGATTAATAACAAAATTTATATATTGTAAGCAAGTGCATTGCTTTATCTGATACAAACTATAGTGAGACTGAAGTTGTGTGCCATCAATCAATAGCACTATGATATGTAAGGCAGGATGCAGCAGGTTACAGAGGTCCAACATTCCCATCATAATAACCAAAAGAAAAACAAATTACAAAAAAAATTATGTTACAATATTAGAGTTTTCTGCAGGCAATGAGGTTCAGATTAAATCCAGGGTGAGAAAAACACTTCTACATGAGCTGGCTACAGCCAGCTGTTTTCTTCCTTTAGGGCGCTTGCCAAGAGGTAAATGGTCAACAATTGAGCTTGGCCCAAACAGAGTGAAATTATCAGAGATTTTGGTGTTCACACAGATCTGGCAGATTAAAAGCTAGAGGAGATACAAAAGCAATACTAGTTTTACCATTAACCATTTGCTGTGTTCTGAGGCAGCATGGATGACTGGTGTCTGGGGATTTGGGGCTAGAAAAGTCAAGTGACATCTCCCACGGACTTGTTTCCTGGAAGATAAAATCCCACTAGAAAAAAAGAGCCTGCAACCATGCAACTAGTCTCCCCCTGAAGACAATTCCCAGGCTTTAAATTTGCATGGTACAGGCAGGTAAAGAATTAAAGCCTTAAAATCTTCAAAGAGCAAAACTTTCAGGCAAAAGAGACTGAGACCCACCAAAATCTGAATCACAAGCCTGGATGAGCCACAGAAGAGAAATAAGCAAGATACAGAAGTAAACTGATTTTTATTCAACCCTGCTCAGCTCAGTTCCTGGGTGCAAGAACAAATTCATGGAGAAGAAAAGCAAAACTTAAGTTGACCTTGATTTTTAATATGACTGCAGACCAAGGTAGCACATCTCCACAGTGCTTTGGAATTTGGGGGTTTTAAGCAAGAGTTCTCAAAAAACATACCACAGGATAACTCACTCTGCCTGCCTAGTAGAGGAAAAGGGAAGCCTCCTGGAGGGAGACCTCACGCAAAGCCTTTACTGTTGTCTTAAACACAATGACCAGCACACAATCCAATATTAATAGATGTGTAAAAAGGCAGGAAAATGTGACTACGAAGCAAAAGAAAAAAAATAATAAATTACATGTTTACAAATGATACAGATGCTGGGGTTAGTAGACAAAGACCAGAATAACTAAGTTTAAAATGTTAAATAAAACAGTGGAAAGCATGGGCAAAATGAGCGAAAATGTGGAAAAATTCAACAGAGAAAAGGATTCTGTACAAAAATGAAGTGGACATTTTAGAATAAAAATATACAATATCTAAAATTTAAAACTAATTGAATGTGCTTAACAGAGGCCTGGACACAGCAGAATACAAAATTAGTGAGCTGAAAGACAAGTCAATATATTATATCCAAACAGAAGCACAGCAAGAAATGAAAGAATGACAAGAACAGAACAGAGTGCAGAAAACACACAGAAAACAGCCAAAGGTTTAATGTGTGTATTTGGGGTTCCGGGAGGAGCGATAAATTGGGACAGAAGAAATGCCTGATGAGATAATAGTTCTGTATTTTATAAAACTGATCAAAGGCATTAAACTGTAGATTCCGGTAGTTCAATAAACTCCAGGCAAGATAAAAACACAGAAAAGCATCTTGATTAAAGTGTAGGAGTCAAAAAGTCAAGGAGTCCTACTGATTAAAGCAAGGGAAAAAATCTTAAAAAGCAGCCAAGGAAACAGGCAGCAATTATATTGACTGCTGAATTTTCAAAGGAAATCGGAAACCAGAAGACAATGAAATAACATCTTTAATGTGCTGGAGGTGGGGGGGGGGGGGCAGGTAAAAGAGAAACTGCCCACCTAAATTGCTATCCTCAGTAAATATATCCTTCAAAAATTTAAAGTGAAATAAAGACGTTTCCAGACAAGTAAAAGCTCAGAGAATTTGTCACCAGCAGCCTGATTCTATAAGATCTTCTAAATGAAATTCTTCAGAGTGTAGGGAAACAACCCCACATGGAAGCTGGTGCTGCAGAAAAATGGAGAACAGTAAAAAGTAAAAACAAAATCATATTCCCTGCTTTAAAATAGCAATAATGTCTTACAAGGGGCAGGAGGTAGTAGGTGAAATTAACTAGCGTAAGCGGTTTCACTGTTTGGGTAAAACTCAAGGAAGGTATTTTATAATTAGAAATGCATATTGAAATCTCTAGTGTAGCCACTAAAAATGAATACAAGAATATATAATTAAAAGGCTAATCAAGCAGAACAGCTTAATAGATATACCTGATAAATAGCCCCATTCCAGGCCCTAGAATCTGACATCTTTATCATGTTTCCCCAGTGATTCCTATGCTCCCAAGTATGATAGCCATTGCTGTAGACCTTAAATGGACACTCAACAAACTCTTTTACAAATTGCTTGTGGTTGCAATTATTGAGTGTCACAGATTAGAAAAACACAAATCTATTCGGAGGCCCCTGAAGGAAAATAAACAACCATAAGCGTAAGTAATATCTAGAAATAAATACAAAGGAAGATGATAAATTTCCACGCATCCAGTGTAGTGTTCCCAAGGGCACCTTCAACCATAAACAAAGTGAGGCCAATGACTAGAGAAGGATTTTCTCATTACCCCAGGCTTTCCCTGAACCCAACCATTAATCTTTCCAATAACAGACTCCTTTAAGAGGTGAACCACAGCCGGATGAAGAACAGGAATGAGATCATCAGATTTCCTTTCTCACCTTTGTGTTCTGAGGACTTTCCTGGGCTCAGAGATGAAGAAGGGTGATTTATTGCCATTGTGCCAAGAGTCCCAGTAACTATCGCTGCGGCTGTTACTGCTGCTGCTACCCTGCCCCCACTGCTGATACTAACAGTTGTTTAGCACTTTAGTGTAAAGTGTGTCAAAACACATCTTATGAGGACTCTGTACAGGAGTCCTAGGACAAAGATACAGTAATGTTTCATTATTGTTATCATATACATGTTTAATATGCAATAAGGAAACTGAGGCTCTAAAACAAGAGCCCGGCCCTGGCAAGTGCGGCTCACTTGGTTGGGCTTCATTCCGTGCACCAAAGGGTTGCTGGTTGGATTCCTGGTTGGGGCACATGCCCAGGTTTCCCACTTGATCTCCCATGGGGGGAATGTAGGGGACAGCTGATCAATGTTTCTCTCTCTCCCTCTCCCTTCCTATCTCTCTAACAATCAGTTAAAAATCTTTAATTAAAAAAAAAAAAACAGAGCCTGTGCATTTGGGAGCATTTTTATTATAGTGGCTAGCATTACCTAATAAAGAAACCAAAATTAATATTCTGCCACTGCTGTTAAAGAATCATTTAGGCAGCCCTAGCCTGTTTGCTCACTGGTTAGAGCATCGGCCCACAGATTGAAGGGTCCCAGGTTCCATTCCGGCCAAGGTAACATAGCTCCGTTGCAGGCTCGATCCACAGCCCCGGTCAGGGCGTGTGCGGGGAGGCAACCAATTGATGTGTCTCTCTTATCAATGTTTCTTTCTCTCTCTCCCTCTCCCTTCCTCCCTCCCTCCCAGTCTCTTTGAAAAGCAATGAAAAAATATCCTTGGGTGAGGATTAGAAATAAATAAATAAAACAATCATTTAAGCAAACAATTGATATTCTATATCTTATCTCTAAGTGCTATGCCTCTTGTTCAATATCACAGGCCTAAATCCAGCTTGCATCCCACAAGAAAAGATAACAAACAGAATAAAAGAAGAAAGGTCATTTTAGGAAAAGGAATCAAAGATTTAAAGTGCAATAAGTATCTCAGTTATTCATTCAAAAAGCTAGAACTATCTAAAATACATATGGTTTTAGAATACAGTAAGAATTGACACTTCATTTTAGAGATATACTACAAAAAAAGTCAACATTGAATGGTGCGACACACAGAAGGGTTAGAAGGTAACATGCAATAAAAGCTTTTATGGCTGTTTATTTTAATGTCTGTTCTCAATCCCCACCCCATCCTCTTTTACACATAATTCCCACTTTAATCCCCAGCATATAGCACAGCATCTGGTACATATCAGGTTCTCAAAAACTGTTTTCTGCATGAATGACACTTGCCTAACCTTGCAGTGCTGCCTTGACTGTCTCACTGCTGCTTCCCACAGATGTGTCTTATCAGTTTCTTTGAGGACAAGGGCCACGCTTGATGCTGTCTCTGACCCCCCAGCAGCAATTATAGCACAAGCCAATTGAATACAATAGTGATTTGAGAGTCTCAAGGTTCTGGATTTGCACTGTTTTCAGCTCCTATTATCATTGGTAATGCCAAAAAAGTGAACATCATCTTCAACAAAATTTTCTGTTTTCAAAGAACATTTCTAATAATAATAATCATGATGCCAGGCATTCTACTGGGTGCAACACATGGGATATTATTTTTCATCCTCAAAACATCTGTCCGAAAAGGCAAGCCACAGACTGGGAGAAAATGTTTGTAAAACATACATCTGACAAAGGACTTGTATCTAGAATATGCAAAGAGCTCTGATACCTGAATAATAAGAAAATAAGCCAATTTTTTTAATGGGTAAAAGATTTAAACAAACATTTCACCAAAGAAGATATACAGGTGGTAAATTAACACATGAAAAAATACTCAACATCATTAATCATCAGGGAAATGCAAATTAAAAGCACAATGACCTTGGCCAGGTAGCTAAGTTGGTTGGAGCATCATGCTGTGCACCAAAGAGTTGGGGGTTCAATTCCAGTCGTGGCACATACCTGGATTTTGAGTTTGATCCCTGGTCGAGCATGTGCAAGAGGCAACGGATCAATCTCTCTCTCTCTCTCTTCCCCCTCTCCCTTCCACTCTTTCTAAAATCAATGGAAAAAATATCCTCGGGTGGGGATTTAAAAAACAATAGGAAAGGGCAGAGCATGGTGCATGAAGCACACCTGGATCTCTGCCCACTCCCACTGCTCCTTCCTCAGGGTGGGTGTTTGGGGTAAGTCAACAAACTCCATACCTTTCGTCTGTGGTTCTCGATGTAGTCCAGTCTCTTCCTCCTAAGCATAGGGAAGCAGCATTCCTGAGTTTGAGTGGAGTGGAAGAGAGGAGAATTTAACAGCAGGTGCTTTTCTGCCTTCAGTGCCCCAAGGGACACTGAGTGGCAAACTCATAAATTCCCTGAGGGCTTTGGCCACTTCGGAAACAGGTGAGAGAGAACACCAAGAGGTGGGAGCGTAGCTCAAAAGGGAAAGGAGAGCTCAACAGCATGACCACTACCTCCTTCCTTCGTGGCCTTGCCCTGGGCTGGCCTGAGCTCTCACCCGCCTACATGAAGAGCTGCCCTGCTCGTGGAAGGTGAATTGACGCTGTGGGTAAGAGGCCCGAGCCAGGAGCCAGCCAGGGTCAGGTTTCTGTTCCCCATTCTAAATTATCTTATTCCAAAGTACTAAACCAAAGGCCATTATCTCGGCATCATAAACCTTATTTCTAATTTAGATGATCTATGCATCTTTCAGAAGTACACATTCCAATTAGCCGGGAATACAGTTATTACTATTGTGTGTGCTGGCATGCTGAAATTATGATGGCAAAAGTAAAAAACTGCCTCAGTTACATGAACGTGTTAGTCTTCTGTCAGGTTTGCTCTGAAATATTGGTTCTTCATATTCCACTTAATGGAATTACAGCTTCACTAAGTATATTTGCTTGTAAATAATATATTCTTCACTATTTTAAACAGCAGCATGTATGTACATCAGCTGTGTTTCTGCAATTTCTCATTTCCCATGTTCATGTTCTTTGCATCGAAAAAATTTTCCTGACCTTATTACAGAAGATAATTTTACTCTAAGAAGACACATGAGAACTGGCATCAGATTTCCTTGCATATTTCCCCTTCATGTAATTATTCAATGGTTTTTTAAAAGCTCTATGCATTCTCTAGAAAGATGATCCCAGAAATAAAATTATAACTATGTATGGTGATGGATGTTAACTAGACTTATCACAGTGATCGCTTCATAATATATACAAATATTGAATCATTTTGTTGTACACGTGAAGCAAATATGATGCTATATGTCAATTATATCTCCATAGAAACCAAAAGACTGACAATACTATACATTTGCAAGGATGTGGAGCAATTGGAACACTCATATCTTGCTGGTGGGAGTGAAAATTGGCTTGAGGACTATGAAAAGCTATTCGATAACATATTTAACAAAAATAAACATACATGTGTCCTATGACCAAGCCCACCCCCACCCCCCAAAAAAAACCCATTGTGCCACAATGTCAGTTCTCTTCTAGACACCGAGTCCACATAAAAATTTAGAAATGTGGTATCTAAAAGTTCAAGGTTCATGGAGGACACATAGAACTAGTTTTGAATTCCAGCTCTGCCACTCTGTGGCTTAACTTCTCTAGGTTTAGGTTTCATCACTTGCAAAATGGGTTAATGAGGAGATCGAGGAAAATAACATATGCAAAACTCATTTTATATAACAGGTGCTCATTAAATGCCAACATTATCTCACTCAGTATTCAGCCCATGATGGTGATTTAATAAATATTCACTTAATTTATATAAAATAGGAGTCCCAAAGAAGTTTTTACTGGTTCTGCAAGTGAGGGATATATACTTTTTAGAAGTAAAGGATGAATTAGCAATAGGCTAAGTTCTGGGAAAATTTCCAGCAAGCCAAGAGCTTTCCTTGCTATTCCTGATGCTTTCATATATCTTGGGACTTTTCCCCCATTCTGCAGAGGCTCCAGAAATACTGTCCTTCATCGATGTGCATTACAATCTCCAAGAAGCCTTAGACTCTCTGGAAAGCAACTTGGTTAAATGATTTCTTATTTAGCAATGACTAAATTTTGAAAGGAAGCCCAGGGTGTGATTCAAAAGAAGAAAAAATTGGCAGATGCTCAGGTATCAAATCAAACAGAAAAAAATTCTTATATGTAGGAGAGGCATCTAGGGTCAGTGACAGGCCCAAACCCCTTAAATTATTACAAGTAAGCTGCTTAGGTAGACTTTACTGGCACAACGGGCAAAGCAGTCACTCCGCAGTGTGGTTTTCCTTGTAGAAAGAAGATTGTTACACTCTAGAGGACATTTCTTCTGGATGCCCGTTGGCTAAACTTTTTACTCCCCATCACCATCACTCTGACTCTTAGAAATGTCAGTCAGAAAAACCAAAATCAAGTTTTATCTCACAAAAAAATTTAAATAACTTCAATAGCTTTTCTGTGATAAAAGAATACTTTCCTTTAGGTAAGAAATGATTGGATTACAAACTGCAATAGTTATTTAACTTATAGAATCTTAGAATTGTTTCTATTATGATCATAGACACTTTAGACAATGGAGAGTAGGCCCAGAATGGTGAAATCCACAAATAATTCCTGGATTGTACTTTTTGTCATCTTTTCCAACCTGTCTTACCTCAAGTATTTTATCAAAGATGCTAATAAGCAAGAAGGCCAACCAGTCTCACAGATACTAGAACATGATACGCCACCACCACCCCCACCCCACACACACCCTCAAGTTCGTCATTACGGCACCAACACTGGCAGAGATCTTAATGAGGAAAGAAAATGCATAAATAGAGAAAGGAAGAAATCAAAAGGCCTAGATAATCTATGAGCTGAATGATTTCTGAAAAAGTAATTATTTACAATTTCTTTAAAATAAAATCCTTGACCTCAGCTTTTTCAGGGCAGGAGGCAGTATTTTCACATCAATGCTCTAGGAATAGCTATTACTGAGGCAGCATAGTAAGAGCCAGGAAAATTCCTTGGCAAGTGGAATAGGGAAACTGAGACAGATGGTTAAATGGTTGAGTAATTTACAGCCAGATAATGAATCGCAAGGTCTTATCTTCCCTAACCAAGGACACTTAGAAGCAAATGGCTTACACATTCCAGACCTTGCAGGCGCAGACCCTCAGTCTGGTCCCTCTTCAGTAACATTTCTTGAAGATGAAACTAACCAGAGAATGATCCTGACTCTAAACATTCATTTTGATGAATCAGCATATTAAAGGACACACCTGGAAAGCTGATGAATATTCTATTGAGATCCTCCCCGGAGACCTCACCTAAAAATTCTGCCTTTAGAAAACAGATGAAAACCTTTAAGACAAAGGACCCAGTGCACGCTCTCTCTTAAGCATGCCCAAGCCTTCTCCCAACCCTTCTTCCCTCAGAGCATATCTTTGCTTGCTTTTTCCTAAGCTCTAAGGGTTCCCAGGAGGCTTTCAACCAGGGGAGCAGTGGGCTCTGGCAGCTCATCCCAGGCTGACCCCCTGAAACTGTCTCCAAAGGCCCCCTTTTGCCTCTGTACCTTGTTTCCTGAACCCACACAGCCCAGCTAGCTCACTTCTTAAGCCTCTTTCACTTTCTTTCTAAAGGGCCAAGGCAGCTCCGCCTAGGCTCACTCCTGTTGCTATGATCTTGCCTTTTCTATCTTAAGCCCTTCCTTTGTTTCACTGTCCCCAGCTTTAATAAACATACTCTCAAAATCACCTGCACTCGTATCATAAAATCTTTCCTGCACGGTCAAGAACCCACACATTCCGGACCATGCCAGGGCAGACCCATCTCAGTGCCAGTTCCTTTCCAGTGACATTACCACGTATAAAACTGTTGCTTTCTTTTACTTCTCTTGTCAATGATTTTTTTTCTTTTAATTCTTAGAGCTCAAAGCAGAAAATAAAATGATGGAAAGTTTCCCCAAAAAGTACCAGTAGAACTTTGCTCAGACTTCCCTTAGGTGAAGTTAGGTGAGATACCAGGGGAAACCAAAACCATGTCTTCCTGAAATATCACTCCTAGAAAATAAGCAGTGACTCCTCGGAAGCACAGTGAGAACTTTTCCTTAAAGCCTCTTCACACCCTGCCTCAACTAGTGCCTCATTGATACCCTCTGGGAAAAAGTGTTTTGGAGAAATGAGAATTGGCAGCATCCACAGCACCTCCAGAAATGCTGGTGCCAGACCGCCTATGTGGTTTGAGTGGCAAGAATGGCCTCCCGGGGAGCTTGATCTCCTAGAAAAGTGAATAAACACAGCTGGTTCTCCTTCACACTTGAGATAAGGGAGCGCTCTGAGCCCAAGTCCCCAGCTGCCTGGCGTGGAGCAGTGCCTCAGGCGGCCGGGGCCACCCCAGGACTAAGCAAGCCGGGACAGCTCCAAGACCACACCTGGGTGGCGGCTGTTCCCAAAGCGTCTCCACGTTTCCACGGGCTGCTGTTACCACACCTCACAGCAATTAGGTCAGACCTTACATTCACTCTCTCTTCTGTTCATCAGACTCCTTTACTCCTTCAATACCTCCATTCTCTTTCCCTTGCTACATGCCCACCAGTGCTTAGAGAAGTGCTGAGTAGTCGGGTTGGGCGCCTAAAGAAGCCTAGGAGAGCTGTGGCTTCTTGCCATTGATTTCAGGGTCACCTCACCTTCCCCTTTTTTGAGCACTTCCAACACCCCTCAAACTAGTGCCCATAATAATTACCCTCTGCCACCTGTCAGAGGTTCTGTTTCCTTGACTGGACTTTGACCGATGCAAACACACCTCAACATTGGTTATTTGCACGCTCTCTCAGTTCTTGCTGATGTTGGAAGAGTGGGTGGTCTTACCTGATCCTCTGCAGTGTCCTTTGAGTTCCCCTGTGTCCCTTCTGCCCTTAAGGGGAGTTAAGCTGACATCTATATAGTCTGTGATTCCAACCATTTGCCTCCGATTGACAGGTCCTCAAATTCTGCACTTATTTTTCCTGATCCCAAGCCTCTGCTGGTTCTCTGCCCTCTGAGCATCTCCGAGCCCCTTTCCCAGGGTACACGGGGGCTCTAGGGGCTCCTTCAGACTGCAGTTCCCCACAGCCTCAGAGCATGTGTTCCCTCTCTCTCTGTACCCACTGCACCCTCTCTACTTTATTGCCCTTGCTCCTTTTTGCATATGGTGCCCATTTAAATACAGGCTATGGAAAAGCCTGCAGCCTGCCCCGGGCTATGCTCCTGGGAGTGGATCACTGGCTGTGTGACGCTTCCTAAGGCTTACACGGATGCTCCTGCAGCTCGCTCCTCATCGAGGTTCAACCCTCAGAGGGTGGAACAGAGCAAGGATGCGGGCATCTCTTCTCCCCCTTCTTCTCTCCCTCCCCCGTCTATCCGCCTCTTCCTCAAGTCAGAAGAATTTTCCTTTACTTCTTGGTCCTGTCTGACAAGGACTTGCCCCACAATGTTCCTCCCCCTGAAGTATTATTTCTTCTCATCACTTTCCTGGGAGTCGTGCTGACAGGCTGCAGGAAAACATCATTTTCAATTGGGGAAAGGAGAGTGAAAAAATACAATCATTTAAGATTTTAACATATCACTCCCACTACATGCTCCCTCAAGTACATCTCTGTGCCCCTCAAAGGACATTTTTTTTTCTTATCTAGGTTTCCTTCTAAGAAAGTGAGAGCTAGGCCTCTATGGTCCATTCATCCTCTAGGCCTGTGTGGCTCCATACGGTAGCCACTGCCACATGCAGCTCCTGAGCACGTGAAACCTGGCTTGTCCGAATTAAGATGTGCTGTAAGTGTATGAAATTACACACCAGATTTTGAAAACTGAGTATTTAAAAAGAATGTAATATATTGCATTAATAATTTTTATGTGGCTTGAAATAAGTTTGGATGCACTGCGGTAAGTAAAATATGTTATTAAGATTAATTTCACCGCTTTCTTTCTACTCTTTAGTGTAGCTATTAGAAAATTTTAAATTACACATGGGCACACATCGTATTTCTTTTAGCTATCTGCCAGCTTCATGAGACCTCAGACAGTTGTGGACTATTGTGCTCCGGGCTGGTATCCAATGCATTTGTACCAGGGTGGCTGCACCAGCTGTTCATAGATGTTGTCAGTTTGGGTCTGTGCCCTGCCATCACAGGTGGTCAAATATTTTTCATATCACTTGATTGTATAGACATTGGCTAGCATAGTGCTGGCTGCCAGCGCTGGTTAAATGAATGAATGGAAACTAGGATAACTTCTTCAGTTTCTATAATTACTAGGCAGCTCTGACATGACAGATGATTGCATAACCTGTCACACTAACCAGATTTCCATTCCCTGCCGTGTTATTGGGAAGCAAGAGTCATATTAATGTCAAAGCACAAACAATAAAAGAGCCTTCTGCCCTGTCTCTGGTGTGGAAGATTTAATCTCTGCTTTTAAATGCGATATCAGATGAGTGGCGAGACACACAGGCACAATCCATGGGAGTTTCCTGACTCTCCTCCCAGCTCAAGCTGCAGGGAGTGACAGGGTCAGCTGCACACAGGGCTTGGCAGCAGCAGTTTACATAACCTGATTGGAAAGTCCCAGGAGAAACTTCTACCCCCAAAAGGTCTCCTTTTCTACCCTTCAGAGAGCTCTTCCCTGCTGACTCCCTGTTGTGGGTTGAATTTTGAGTGGTTCTCCCCAACTCTGCTAAATTCATATGCTACAGTTCTAACTTCTAGTATCTCCGAATGTGAGCTTATTTGGAAATAGGATTGTTGCAGACATAATGAGTTAAGATAGAGTCATACTGGAATAGGATGGGCCCTTTGTCCAATATGACTGGCGTCCTTATGAAAAGGGGACATTTGGACACAGACATGCACACAGGGAGAAGACCATGTGAGGATGAAGGCAGAGATCAGGGTGATGCTTCTACAAGCCAAGGACACCAAAGCTTACCAGCCATTCACCTGGAAGTTAAAAGGGAGGCTGGGACAGGTCCTCCCTCACAGCCCTCAGAAGGAACCAAGCCTGCTGACAGCTACTCTCCGACTCTGAGCCTCCAGAACTGTGAGACAATACATTTCTGTTGTTTAAGTCACTCAGTTTGTGGTACTTTGTTACAGCAGCCCTAGAAAATTAATACACTCCCTCAGGCTAAATCAGGTTCCCAGTTCTTTCTTATACCACCTCCGTCATAATATTTATTAAATTTGTAATTTTTTCTTGTCTGTCTGCATCCCATTTTTCTCCAAGCTCAATGAGACGTCAGCATCTGTGCTGTCCACCACCACACACCCAACATCTAGAATACATGGACTGTCCTCCCATTGGAACCAGAAATGTGTTACGGGACCACACACACCACTCCTCGGCAAGTCAGAGTGTGTGAGGACGCGTGCTGGCCGGCCATCTCAGCAGCCCTCCTTAAGACAAAAGGTGACGATTACCCACGACCTCTTTGGTTTGGACTAGTCTACCAGATTAGCTGGATGGTGTCTAATTGGGAGGCTGAGATAAGTTCTAGAATTAGAGCCCTCTGCCCCTGGAGACAAAGGCTTGGAGGAAGCATCTCAGTGTGCCTGCGTTTTCAAAGAAGCCACGGAGGATGTTCCTCTAGGATGGCAGCAGCAAGTCAGAAAGGGCGCCAAGCCCTTGGCAGGGGGAGGGGAGCCAACCAAAGGAAGACCGGCAGAGATGATCACAATAGCTGCGATTTACTGGATCTGGAGTGTCACTAGAATGCTTGACCTTCATTATCTCATCAACTCCCCACAACAGATACCTCACCAGTTAGTATAATTATTCCCATTTTACATGAGACAACTGAAGTTTGGGGAGTTTAAAAAGTTTGCCCAAGGTAACACAGTTAGTGAGTAGGAAGCCAGTATTTAAAACCAGGATTTGCTGCTATGATACTTTCGCAGCTTCCCAGTCTTGCATACAGTGTGCCCGGATGGCTTTCTTTCATGCTCTGATCATTGAGAAGCTGAAAAAATCATGTATTTTTATCAAGCAGTATTTACCAATGTTTGTTTATTGCCCATCTCCACCTACTAGACAGCAAACATCTTGAGACAGTAGGACTATGCTTCCTTGATATTTGCCTAGCCAAACTTAATTAGGGTTACATTCCTACTACCTACACAGGACCCTGCATATAGTAGGAGCTCAAAAGTGTTTGTATTATGAATGAATTAAATAAGCACTTATTAAATTAAATACTAATTGTACACCTGAAACCTGTATAATTTTCTTAACCAGTGTCACCCCAATAAATTCAATAAAAAGGAAAAAAAATTAAGCACTTGTTGACCATCCACACATACTCTAAAAGAAATTAATCAATGTTAAATCCCCGAGGAGAAACAAAATGGCGCGTAGATAACAGCTGCACCCGCCGCCTCCCGCAACCACATCAAAATGACAACTAAAATACAGAACCACCAGCACTCAGAGCCTCCTGAGATCTGGCTGAACAGAAGCCCCACAACCAGGGAGCTGAAGGAGCAACGAGACTGGGAGGAGGGGCGGAGACGCGGGCGGGTCGGGGCTGAATCGCAGAGACAGGGCCGCGGGCCCACACCCGGTGCTGAGGTTGAAACCTGGGAGGGAATCTTGGCGGTGGGGGTTTCCCGGAGGAGGGAGGGGTCCCAGCCCCACAGCAGGCCCCCAGCCCAGGGCTCCAGGCTGGGAAGAGACGTCCCCACAACTCCGGGCTGTGAAACCAGCGGGGACTGTCTCTGAGGGTCGCGGAGGCTGCGGGAGCCCCAGCAGCTCCTCCTAAAGGGCCCGGCACGGACTCACTCGGACGCTCCCTCTGAGCCCGGCGCCGGGCAGCAGCCTGAAAGGACCCGGGACACTCCGGGAGGAACTAACCTGCCTGGAATCCGGGCGAGAGCTGGAGGGGTGCCTTCTTCTCAGCCAGAAGAGCTGGCAGAGGCCGTTGCTCCTTCGGTGAGTCCTCCCCGCACACAGCCAGCAGGCAGGCGCCATGTTTGAATCACCAGCACCTGACTCCCACCTTTGGCCCCGCCCCGTGATTCCCGGAGGCCCCGCCCCTCCCCACCTGCAGCTCATCAGGCCATTTCCAGGGGCTTTTCTGCACAAGTGGCCTCTCGAGTCTTATGCTTAGGACTTTCCTAAAATCTCTCAAACAAGCAGCAGCGGGCCCCATACGGCTTGATAAGTGGCCCAGGCCTGGCACTAGCGGCAGCTGCATTGGCTCATAGCTTGGCCTCTCCTGGACACCTCTAAGCCCAGCACAAGTAGCAGCCAACTACGGTTTGCTGTGTAGCTCATGCTGGGTGGCCCTGGGCAAGGCACTGGCACAGGCTGACTTTGCACCTCCCAGGAGGCCCCAGAGACAGTGCACCTGGGGGTCAGACTCAACCACGCTGGATTACAACCCTACCACAGCCACGAGTGACACTCAAGGGGCGCACTTGGGGAACCAAAGCTCCACTGAAGTAAATCCTGCTCCACAGGGGCATCCCCAGCACAGAAGCTCTTTGACTGTAGCTGCAGCTGATCCTCACAGCTGATTGGCCTGGGGGTCAGTTCCTCCCAGGGATGCCAGCAACAACCAAGGCTCAACTACAACAGAACAGTGCACACAGCCCATGCAGGGGAGCCCCTAGAAGGTCCAGCTTAGGTGACTGGGGAGGCTGAGCCACTGGACCCTACAGGACACCTACTACACAAAGCCACTCTGCAAATTTCAGAAGACATAGCAGCTCTACCTAATACATAGAAACAAACACCTGGAAGCAGCCAAAATGTGGAGGCAAAGAAACATGCCACAAAGGAAAGAACAGAAGAAATCTCTAGAAGAGGAACTAAATGAAATAGATCTAAGCAAGTTAACAGATAGAGAGTTCAGAATTTTGGTTATAAGGATGTTTAAGCAGATGGTTAGGGAAATAACTGAGAAAATCGATAACATAATAAAGTACCAATTTGAAATGAATGCTACAGGAACTGAAATGAAGAATAATTTACAGGGGATCAACAGTAGAGTAGAGGACGCTGAGAATCAAATGAGCAATTTGGAACATAAGGAAACAAAAAACAGCCAACCAGAAGAGCAAAAAGAAAAAAGAACCCAGAAATATGAAAATAGTATAAGGAGCCTCTGGGACAACTTCAAGAGGCCCAACATTCGTATTATTGGGGTGCCAGAAGAGGCAGAAAGGACCAAGGAATTGAAAACCTATTTGAAAAAATAATTACAGAAAACTTCCCCTACCTGGGGAAAGAAATCGACTTTCAAGTCCAGGAAGCACAGAGGGTCCCAAACAAGAGGAACCCAAAGAGGCCCACAGCAAAACACATCATCATTAAAATGCCAAAGGTTAAAGACAAAGAGAGAATCTTAAAAGCAACAAGAGAAAAGCATTTAGTTACCTACAAGGGAGCACCCATACGACTGTCAGCTGATTTCTCAACAGAAACCTTGCAGGCCAGAAGGGAGTGGCAAGAAATATTCAAAGTGATGAAAAACATGGAACTACAACCAGGATTGCTCTACCCAGCAAAGCTATCATTTAGAATTGAAGGTCAAATAAAGAGCTTCACAGATAAGAAAAAGCTAAAGGAGCTCATCACCACCAGACCAGCACTACAGGAAAAGTTGAAGAGTATTCGTTAAGAAGAAGCTAAGAAACAAAAGAATCTGACGAACTAAATAGATCCAGAGACATTGACACACGTGCAACAGACGATCATATTTCAGAGGAAAAAGGGAAGGGGGGTGGAGGGTGAGAAGAGATTAACCAAAGAAGTTATATGCATATATGCATAACCCATGGACGCAGTCAATAACAGGGTGAAGGCCTGGGGAGAGGGTGGGAGGGAAGTGGAGTGGGTCAGTTGTGGGGGAAAATGGTATACCTGTAATACTCTCAACAATAAAGATAAATTAAAAAATTAATAAATAAATAAATAAATAAATAAAGTTAAAGCCTCCTTCAGTGTAAAACACAAAGTACTGGCCTGGGATTAAGCATTTCTCTTTTCCACTTTTCAGTTGTAGAGTCCTGCAGTATAGTTTTATTTTTTGTGAATGAAAAAGCATTCGTTGCCACCCTATGGAAAGTTCCCATCCTTAGTTGCCCAGCTGCCCTTCTCTAGATATCCATTTCCCCTCTTATAGCCTCTTATGCTCAGTTCTCATTGCGTTGCCTTTTGCATACCTGTTCCAATTTCCCTTGGAGTTGTTTTTTCTAAATCAGGAATTTCTTATTTTAGTAAAATCTCCAAGGTAATCAAAGAATATTTTCAAATTTAGATCATTCTAAAAGGTAGCTAATTTTAGACAGGCAGCAATTTATGACAGACTTGGGGATAACTCTTCTCTCCTAATAAGGAAACCGGAAGTCAACTGGTAGATGGACCAGCTGGATACAAAACTCCAGTTCTCCAACCAAGGTCATCTGAAATTTTTCTTTGGCAAATATCCGTTTGTTTCTTTTACTTGCCTTATCTTAAGCAGGCAAGGAGGGGACTGCCAAATACCAACTTAAAGAATGCTAATCACAATGCTGAACATGAAGAGTGAAGAGCACCAGGGACTGTTTTTGAAATTAGTTTCTAATAGAGTCTGAGGCATCATTATATTTCTAGGAAACAGCATTGCTGCCAGGTCGGTTTACAACAAGAGCACTCATTCTAGGTTCGAAAGCCCCACCCACAACAGAGCTGGTAAAACCCAGCACCTTTCACCTGGAGGCCATCCAATTTGTGTCCTCACTTAAAAACACAAACTCAGAAAATGAGAATACATGTGCAAAAAGAAGTAAGCAGCTGAGCTGAAAGTATTTCTGTCCTCTCTTTACGTATGACATTGAAGTTAAATGTTGCAATGAAGTTTTTAAACGTTGCAATGAAATAAAAATCCTATGCTGATCATAGGCTCTAAAATGGGAAGCTTCCAGGGGCAAAACTCTTGCAGCTTGTAATTTGATATTTATGATGTTCTATCGCCATCTCCTGGAAGAAAAGACCAAGAACACAAAAAAGGGTGCTGGGATTTCAGGCTTCAGTGAGGATCATTTTCTTCAATTCTCAAGAAAGATAGAGACTGCAGTCACAGAAGATACATACTTACTTGCATCACATTTCAGGTAAATTAACATAATGTTGGGTAACCCAGAAAGCTAAAAAGCAAATGTCCAAATGCTGGCGGGGTGTGGAGAAAAGGGCACCCTAGTACACTGCTGGTGGGAATGCAGACTGGTGCAGCCACTATGGAAAGCAGTATGGAGTTTCCTCAAAAGATTAAGAATTGATCTGTCATTTGACCCAGTGATCCCACTTCTATGAATATATCCTAAGGAACCCCAAACACCAATCAGAAAGAACTTATGCACCCCTATATTCATAGCAGCGCAATTTACAATAGCTAAGATTTGAAACAGCCCAAGTGCCCACCAGTAGATGAGTGGATAAAAAAGTTGTGGCACATTTACACCATGGAGTACTATGCAGCTGTGAAGAGGAAGGACCTTTTAGCCTTCGGCACAGCATGGAGGGAACTAGAAAGTACTTTGCTAAGTGAAATAAGCCAGTCAGAGAAAGACAAGTACCAAATGATCTCACTTATATGTGGAGTATAATAAACAAAATAAACTGATGAACAAAGTGGATCCAGAGACATAGAAGCTTAGAACAAACTGAGGGATCTCCAAGGGAAGGTAGGGAGGGGGATGTGGGTGGGGAGAGATTAATCAGGGAACTTGTATGTTTATGGGCATGGCCCATGGACATGGACCTTGGTGTGGGGAGGGCCTGGGGGTGGCATGGATGTGGGGTGGAGGGAATTAGTGGGTTAAAAGGGGACATCTGTAATGGTCTCAACAATAAAGATAAAGAAACATTTAAAAAATATATAAATAAATAAATTAATTAAATAAATAAATAAATAAATAAATAAATAATAAATAAATAAAAGATAGCTTTCTCAGGAAAAAAAAAAGCAAATGTCCAGAACCTCAGCATCAGTTATTCGAGAGCAAGAGATAAGATCAAACCTATGAGTAATGAGCTCTCGAGTTGCCAGTCCCCAGAGGAGGCCTGAGTTCTCCTCATTAGTGAAGAGATGTGAGATCCCATTTTGCAAGGGTCAGTAGTACTGCCGGAGCGCAGAGATACTACTAGAATCTTTTCCATGCTGGCCTTTGAATTAGTCATCCTTATCTTTGCTTTTCTTAGTCTCAGAATTTGGCAAAAGAGTTCTAAGGATTTTAAAACATTATTAATAGGACTAAGAAATTTTCCAGATTAACTCTTATTTCCAGGCTAACTTGTGTTGGAGTTATGTACACATATGGCACAAGCCCAACCAGGGAGTTAGACTGTTTGGCGTCCTCTACACGAGATCCCATCAGTCTTCATTTCTCATTTTGGTTTATATAACAAAGGATCATAGTGCAACACCTGAAACTATTACTTTAAGACCACACTTTAATTTTGATCATTTATATCTTTTCCTCATACAAGGAGTGAAAAACATCATAAAACTTTAGAGTAGGAAATATTTTAGTCCAACCACTTCGTAGTCGCAAATCATAAACTGTACTCACAGTCACGAGCATGGGAGGGGGAGAGGAGTGAACTCTGATTAACTCCCGCCAGTCACCACAGGGACAGTTTAACCATCTGTTCTTTCTAAACATGTGGCCCCCATCCCTCCCCAGGGTCCTGACTCTTGGGGAATTTCGCAGTTTATACAAATCACCAACATTCTAAAGTAGCCAGGAGTGGCTGTTTCCCCCATTATGCTTATTCACAAAACAGAGCATGGAACATGGGTTTAGGATTTTAGAGCTGGATGCACCTTTCTTTTACAACTGATAAAGGGATTTGCTGGTGATACCTCGTGACCTATTTTGGAAGATGGCAGGTTTGAACACAGCATTGAGTACGTCAGGTTTTGTTGTTTTTAATTCAGCTTTTCTTGGGGGCCCACCCTATAAAAAGCAGTGTGAGAAACTACTTTTTGAAAAGATCTAACTACTATTCCCAGAAGGTTGACTCTGGTGTCTGAATCTGGCTTCCCAAACGTCCCATAAAATGAAAGGAAAAGCATGATGGCCCAACAGAAAAATAGATACAATGAAACCTCCTCCTTCCCTGTGCTCTGCCTCTTGACAAAGTACCTCATATAACATGACACTTGGGGTTACCTGCTAAAGCCAGTCACATGGCAACTCTTTCCCAAGCTTGAGGGCCAGGAGGAGCCATGGCTTTCGTTACTGCCAAACTCCTTGAGGCAGGAACTCTGCCCATACAACATCGACGACAGAAACGCAGCATCCCGACCTCCCACAGAACCCACATTTGGGGTCAGAAGTTCAGTTTTCATAACTATCTATGAAATTGAAATGTTTCACCAGCCCACAACCAAATTCTTGGGAACTTTCCAGTCCATCCTTTCCTCCCCTTCCTCCCTCGCCGTGGAATCGTGGTTGCTTTGATGTTCGAGCAGTTTTGGATACCTTCCTGTTTATCTTCCAGCTATTTTCAGCTGAACACTTGCATTATTTGTGTTTAATGATAAATCCATGTAGCCTGACACTTGACGGAGATGTACAAGGTTTTGAGATGATCAATTCAGCAATTATCTTTCAACTTCCTGCAGACTCTCAACAAAATGAGACAGCCATGCTCTAACCTGTCAGTAAGACTACACCAAAGTATACCAAGGGGCTGGCTCCATACAATTCATTTCAAAAGTTTCAAATATATATATCTAAATTGGCACTGATCCTTTCCCTGTAGATTTCACCCATCTCTAATGAGTTGGTTTTAGGACATTTCTCATCTTCTGCTCTCCCGCCACAAACTCAGCTTCCAGCACACAGAACTACTTGCAAGTTTTCCCAAACACGCCAGGCTCCCTCGGGCCTCCATGCTTCATAATAAGCTCTTGCTTCTACTTCAAATGCCTTCCCTTTGACCTACATGTCTTTTAAACTTCAGCCGAGGAATTGCCTTCTCTTGTCTCTTCCAGGCAATCTGGAGTTCCTCACCTCTGTGCTCATACAGACCCTATACATACCTCCATCACAGCACCATCACAAGTTAGTAAAATTGTTTTCCCTTCCCACAAGCTATAGGTTCATTCTAGGAAATGATTAAGAGTTTGACCCTATATCCCAGCACTCAGGATTGAGTCAGTAATACAGCCAAGACTCTGCAAATGTCTGCCGAAAGGATGACCAATGATTGAGACATTAAGGATGGGTTTGCTTTCTGGTGGGACACAGCACTACGGATAGCCAGGACAATGGTTTACTGGCCAGTTCAGACAGGCAAAAAGACATGACCATTTACTCCCTCCCTCCCCCTCTTGTCATCTATCAGCTGTTCTAGAGAGCCCCACCTCCCCATCAGCCAACGTGTTAGACCCAAAACAATAAACCTTTAATTGAAGCAGGTCACAACTCCTCAGTTTTCCCAGCCTTCCTGGAGTACTGCTGACTCTCTCTGAAGTCCAGCAATGATCAGGCCACCTGTATGTTACGTAACTCAAGGGGTTCACCACTTGGGGTGCTCTATTCAAAAATAAGATATGGTTGCTGAAAGGTAGTTTTATTTACTTGCAGCAAGTAAAGGAGACTGGATTCACATCTAAAGCTCTGCCTCCCAGAAGGGAGGCTTAGCTATTGCTAACACTATCTAATCAATTGCATGTTGATTTCTTCTTTGTAGTTGGCAACTTTCATCTGGTTGAGTTCCTGTCAGCTCATCCTATTCATAGCTGCATCTACAAAATACTGTGCTACATTTAGCAAGAAATAACATTTAGAACTGCCCAGACCTTGAGACCCTTCTCTATCTATCATGTACTCCTGTGACCCGACCCCTCTAATATGCACTCACATAGCACTATGCCAAGTGTGCAGCTGACATTCAGGAATTGTATGAATCTGAATTTTTTAGTCATGGCCTCAGCGTGGATATCAGAACTTTTCTTCTTCTCCCAACTCAACTCACTAAAAACCTAAGCTTCATTATTTTGTCTCCTACAGTCATCTTTGTTATAAAGGCAGTTCTGTTTCTAAGATAGAAATTAGTCACTTCATATTTTAAGTTTCTCACTGATTCTGTGACGGCACCATTACTATGTCCAGGGAAAATTATATTCAGGCAGATCCCTTAACTTCTAAAGACTATGTAACAGAGGGAAACTCCGTCTCCCAAATAACATGTTTTGGCTCAATGTCAGAAATAATACCAAGCTGCTTAGCATAAGGATCGATGTGTAGTTTCCGATATTACTTATGATCTCAATATTCTAGATTATGAAGTACCAGCTTACTCCTTTTATCGATTTGATGATCTGTAGAGACTTGAAATACATAAGGAACAAAATGTGTATACTTACCATACTTCAAAATGTCAGTTTCTGTCCATTCATCACTAACATTTTAAATAGCTCCTCTTTCAGGAAATCCTTCTCTTTTAAGACTCCAGGTAATTATTTTACTTTCTATGATCTTAGTCTGATACTTTTGCCATATTAGAATAATAGAGTAATATTTTATCATTGAACTACATATTTTCCATTTCCTTTCTTCACTGTGACCGCTCTCACATGCCACCACTCAAGCAGGAGTTTTCTGTATGTACTGCCCTTATTTGCAATTATCAAAACCAGGAAATTGAGAAAGAATGGCTTCTTGTTTTGTTTTTTTAGAAGGAAGGGAGTTAATTTTTTGTCTTCTTTTGTTTTTTATTTCTGGAAAACTAGGCCTTAAGTATGGGAAGCCAAATCCTGGTGGACCTGGAGCACAGATTTTATACAATATACTCACAGTGTGATGATATGAGTTGCTACACCAGTCCTCAAATAAAATAAGAGTTTGTGCCTAGCTGCTGCAGCTCAGTGGTTGAGCATCAACTCATGAACCAAAAGGTCACTGGTTCGATTCCCAGTCAGGGCACTTGCACAGGTTGGGGGCTCAATCCCCAGTAGAATGTGTGCAGGAGGCAGCCATTCAATGTTTCTCTCTCATCAATGTTTCTATCTCTCTCTCTCTCTCCCTCTCCCTTCCTCTCTTTCTAAAAATCAATAAAAAAAATATTAAAATAAGAGTTTGACCGAAGAGTACAAAAGGGAGAATCAGAGGGGCTGTGACCACCTTACATAAACTGGAAGATCCCTGAGAAGAGGCCTGACCCTCCAGGCCACAGGCTGATTCCTGGGAGCAAGGGGGCAGAAAGACTATAGAAACTTCTATAAAAACCTCAGGAAGGTTAGGGGGAGATCCCAGAGCAGAAGGAACACTGCCCAGCTTCTCAGAGTATTGTCCATAATGGTATAAATCTTGTGGAGAAGCCTCATTTATCTGAAAACTGACTGTTGGGCCCAGGAAGTCCCACCAAAGTCCCACTCTGCATTCCCAAGCTTCCTGAGAAGTGTGCAGAGTGGCTGAGAAGCAGCCAGCAGCTCCAGAGGATGCAGAGTAAAGGGAATGGTCGTGACAATCTGATGTTTCAGCAGAATCACAGTGAACTCAAGTGAAGTGATGGCTGTAAGGGCTGAAGCCCAAGGGTCAGGTAGAGAGCGCCACACCTCTTCAAGGGACCGGTCAGGCCACAGAACTGCTATACAAAACGGCATAAACAGAAATTTATTTTTCAGAGTTCTGGAGGATGAGAAGTCCAAGACCAAGGTGTTAACAGATTCAGTGGTTAGGGAGGATTTGTTTCCTAGTATATGGGTGTCTTCTCACTGTGTCCACTCATGGTAGAGGGATGGGAGAGCCCTCTGGGGTCTCTTTTATAAGCACATTAATCCCACTCACGAGGGTTCCATCCTCATGACCTAATCACCTCCCAGAGACCGCACCTCCTAATACCATCATATTGGGGATTAGATTTCAACATATGAATTTTGTGGAGACACAGACATTCAGTCTATAGCAATCTCTTGGGAACTTGGGCCACCTGAGGTACCTCTGAGGAAAAGGGCAGAGAATTCTGAAAGAGATGGAGACTTAAACCAGAGCAAACTAAGCTACGTTGAATGGGAAAGACAGAGTTTTCCATTACCCAGTAAAAATAGAGGCTTGTGACTTGCATTAATTTTAATTTAATGAAATAAATTTATACTTGTTCAAGTGTATATTTATACTTTTCCAAGTCCTTACTCTATAAAAATGAAAACCTAATGCATTAGCATCATTTATTCATTCAACCAAAAATTGAATGTCTATTCCAAGTACTATGCTGAAAGCTAGAACTATAAAGATAAATAAGCTGTCATTAAGAAATGTATGGTTCAGTGCAGGAGACCCTAAAGTTACATGTGATAAGCACTATTATAAAGGTATATGTATTTGTTTCCTGAGGCTGCTGTAACAAATTACCACAGAGTTGGTGACTTAAGACAACAGAAATTTATTCTCTCATAGTCCCAGAGGCCAGAAATCTGAAATAAAAATTGTGGTGAAAACAATGTTTACTAAATTAATAAATCCATGGGGTATTCATATGTAATTCACACATAATATATAAATCTGTCCAAAATAAGCTTTAATAATTTGCCAATAAAAATAGAGTGATTTTTATATATTTAATATAAGTACACATAAAATACCTGAACTAGAAAATTGTTGCGATGAAGCTGCTGCTGAATAAAAACAGCATTTCAGCACAGCATTGTTTACTGTTTGCTGCCTGTTATCAATTGGATTTTTTAAGTGCTTGATTCTTTAAATAAGTTACTTTTTAAATCAACCTAAGCAGCCGACAATGGTATGAGACTTTTTAAATTTTTTTCAATTACAGTTTACATTCAATATTATTCTGTATTAGTTTCAGATGTACAGCAAAGTGGTTAGAAAATCATGTACCTTACAGAGTGCTCCCCTGATGCTTCAAGGACCCATCTTCCCCATACATAGTTGTCATGATATTATTAACTTTATCCCCTATGCTGAAATCTACATCTCTGTGACTATTCTGTAACTGCCAATTTGTACTTCTTAACCCCTTCACCTTTTCTGCCCAGACCCCCTGACCCCTCCCCTCTGAAAACCGTCAGTCTGTTCTCTGTATCTGTAAGTCTATTTCTACTTTATTTTGTTCTTTAGATTCCATACATACGTGAAATCATATGGTATTTGTCTTTGTCTGACTTATTTCACTTAGCATAATACCCTCTAGAACCATCCATGCTGTCACAAAAGGTAAGGTTTCATTCTTTTTTATGGCCAAGTAGCATTCCATTGTGTAAATGGACATAAGCTTTTTCATCCACTCATCTACTGATGGACATTTGGCTTCCATATCTTGGCCACTGTAAATAACACTGCAGTGAACACAGGGGTGCATATATTCTTCTGAATTAATGTTTCAGGTTTCTTCAGATATATTCCCAGAAGTGGAATAGCTGTGTCATAAGGCAATTCCATTTTTAATTTTTTGAGGAAACTCCACACTTTTCCACAGTGGTTACACCAATCGGCATTCCCATCCACAGTGCACTGGGGTTCCTTTTTCTCCACACCCTCGCCAACACTTGTTTGTGGATTTATTTATTTTATTATTACTTTTTTAAAATATATCTTTATTGATTTCAGTGAGAGGAAAGGAGAGGGAGAGAGATAGAAACATCAATGATGAGAGTCATTGATCAATCCCACAACCCGGGCATGTGCCCTAACCAGGAATCGAACCCCGATCGCCTGGATCCTAGGTCTATGCTCAACCGCCAAGCCAAGCCTGGCCGGGCTGTTTGTGGATTTATTGACAACAGCCATTCTATTCTGATAAGTGCGGGGTTGGATCTCATTGTACAATAACTTTTTTGGTAATCAAATTCTCTATATTTGGTTGCATTTTATTCAAAAGTATTGAAATCTTTTTTTTTTTTTTTTTAAATATATCTTTATTGATTTCAGAGAGAGGAAGGGAGAGAGATAGAAACATCAATGATGAGAGAGTCATTGATCGAGCCCGCAACCTGGGCATGTGCCCTGACTGGGAATCGAACCCTGACCTCCTGGATCCTAGGCCGATGCTCAACTGCTGAGCCACACCCGGCCGGGCAGTATTGAAATCTTTAATCAAGGCATTCAACAAATGGAAGACAAAAAAACTTCAGCTTGTGAAAAGTTTTAGGGAATTAAGGATATTGAACACAAAGCTTATAAACAGAGAAGCAACGAAATTTGTCCCTATAAAAGCAAGGAAGTGGACAAATGTAACAATATTAGTTCAAATGGTACACAAGGTTTAATTTTTTAATTCCATAATTGCACTTTGAAATATCTCCACTTGGGAAAAATCTTTTGATGGAACTCCTATTTTGATTGGACAAATAGGAATTCTGTTCCAGAATAGAGTGGAATAGAGTCAAGAAGCCTACACTTTTACAACATTTAAATTAAGTGAAATGTTTTAAATAAACATAAATAAAGACAACTTTCTTGATGAGCTTTGTCTTCTAAAACTACATGTCAAAGAAAGGTATACTGAGTTAAAGAAAAAATATCTGGGCTGAAATTTTTTCTCCTTTAATATATCAAAAGTAGAATTAAAAATATCCTCTATTTAGCAGAATTTGCTCTGAGATTATTAAGCACCTCAGTACCCAAAGAGAGAATATATTATCTTTACACCAGGTCCTCAGAGCTTGGAGGCACTGACCACACACAACTGGCGGCGGCGCAGGCCTGAGGGCGGAGTCAGCGAGAAGGGGCGGGGCTGGCGAAGGGGCGGGGCTGGGGCGGAGCTAGGGAAGGGGCGGAGCTTCTGAACGGAACCGGGGTTCCTCAGAGGCCCCGGGAGAGCGCGGATGGTCGGCCCGCGCTCCGAGGGCGGGGTCGAAGGCGGCGCGCGGCGGCCTCGCTGGCAGGAGACCGGAGTATGAAGGCCGCAGGCACAGAGCTCCCCGGAGCTGGCGGCCGGGGCAGCCAGGACGACGACGGCAGCCCGGGCGGTGCGGGCGCGGCGGCAGCCGGAGGGGCTCCGCGCGTCGGGCGAACGCAGCAGGCCTCAGGGCCGGGCGGAGACGCCGGAAGACCGGGCGCTGGGCTGCACACATTCTCCCTCCGGGTGCCGTTCCCGTCCCCCTTGGAGGCAGACATCGCCCGCGGATCCCTGGCCCCCGACGCGGAGCCTCACCGAGCGGCGGTGCGGAAGGAGCTCACAGTGAGCGGCGGCGTCCTGGCGGTGCGCTGGAGAGCTGAAGACTGTCGCCTGCTCCGGACTTCCGTCATCAACTTTCTGGACCAGCTTTCCCTGGTGATGCGGACCATGCAGCGCTTCGGGCCCCCTCTTTCCCGCTGAGGCTGGGCTGGGAAAAGGGGGCTGCGGCGCAGGTGGGACTCGGTCCTGGGTCGTGAACCTTCCCCCGGCAGGGGTTCCTGGTAGTTGCCGCTGCGTTATGGCGGGGCCCTGATCTTTTGCCTGTACTGGCCCTTGGGCACTGGTGGTGTCTTGTTTTGTTTGGTGCTCGAGTGTTTGTCCCTGCGGCAATTAAAACTGAGCTACTAAAAATAAATAAGTAAATTATGTCCTGGCCCGTGTGGTTCAGCTGGTTGGGCGCCGTCCCCTGCGGAAAGGGTGTAGGTGCTATACCCCTGCAGGGCACGTGCCCGGGCTGCGGGCTGCATCACCAATAGGGCGAGTGCAGGGGGCAGCCATCCGTCTTTCGATCTGCTCCCACATCATGTTTCTCTTTCTCTTTCCCTTCCACTCTCTCTCAAAATAAATTTTAAAAAATCTCTTAAATAAGTAAAATAGGGTCCTCAGAAAATTCAATTAAATGTCATTTTTTTTCCAATTTATACAACACAAAATCCAATTTTGAATGTTATAAGCAATCTTATGAAAAGTTTAGAACATACTGAAAAAAATGCATTATTTACTCAGAGAAGGAGAAATACAGTCATAGACGTGGACAGATTCAAATAGGTGGAGCCAGGCAGGCAGGGTGTCAGGCCCCCATCCCCACTTCTTCCAGAGCAGCTCAGCTTCTGTTTGCCCACTAGATTTCCAGGTAAGCTTTAATTTGAAGAAATGGTTCTCTCTCTAAAAATAAGCTTGAAAAACACTGCTGTGGGCAGTGTCAGGGACGAATTTTAAGCAGGGGAGTAATGATCAGTTTTGCATTTTTAAAAGTGACTTTGGCAACAAGGCAGGGTGAACACTTGTGAAAAGTAAGCACTGGGATCTGTGGGTTAGCACGAGCATAGAGGACTTAACTGTACTCAGATTCAATATCATGCCTTTGGCTTTAACCAAATGACAAAAAAATCATGTTTCAAAGCCATGAAAAGTTCTGTTTCTTTGAACAACCTAATTTGATTTCAATTACAAATCAACAAGAACTCTATTACATAATGTAGTGGGGTTTTTTGATGTAGCTGCCTGGATGCTCAGAACTAAATTAAACAGCTGTAGAAACTAATTTTTTCTAGCTACTTGCAATACAAAATTTTCCTCTAATTTGTTTTTTGTTGTTTGTTTTGCCTTTTTTCTAAATTGTCATTTTGACTATGTTTTGGAAGTACTGAATCTAAAGCATAAATAATAATATAATGATTGCTAACATTATATAGGGTTTACATATGCCAGACAATGTTCTAGACTCTTTGTATATATATTATCTCATTAATCCTAACAAAAACTAAGTATGGAACTCTCCTTGGCTTTGGGATTAGTGAATTTATTTATAAAACACTGGAGACATCAAATAACATCTGTTTCCATTTATCACCAGTATAAGCTTAACTAATCATCAAAGCATTAAAATAGCCAATTTCAGAAAATAACGCCAGTGAACTAAAAATTGAATCATAGAAGTCACCTGTCAACTCTCATATATAAAACAAGTATAAAATAATGATATATAACAAGGTTGTTGGGAGTTCCAATGAGAAAATTAATGAAAAGTCATGTTGAAATTTTTTAATTGGTAAACAAATGTTAGTTATATTTAACAGTTTATTTAAAAAATAAGTTATCCTGAAAAAGAGACAATGAGTAGTTCTTTGTTATTATCTTACCCCTCTCATGTGTTTCATTGGCGAGTCAATCTTCACAGTAATTTGGTCACTTCTCAGCACCTCCGCCCTGGTCCGGGAGACCATCATCTCACACCAGGGCCATTGCCACAGTCTTCTAATAGGTGTCCTGCTTCACATTCTCTTCTCCTCCACACCGCAGTCAGTGATTCTTTAAAATACAGTGCAGATCATACCACTCCTCTGCTTAAAATTCTCTAAGCAGAGTATTGATCTCTCAAAGATGTCCTAATCCCTAGCACCTGAGAACAAGTTCCCTTCCATGGCAAAGAGGTCTTTGCAGATGTGATTAAACTAAGGATCTTGAAATTATCCTTGGGGGGGATTATTCTTGATTTATCCAAGGGGAGATTACCCTCGACTTTCCAGGTGTAATCACAAGGGTCCTTAGAAGATGGAGGCAGGAGTGCAAAGTCAGGGGAGGTGTGACCCAGAAGGAGAGGGTTGAGTGGTGCCATTGCTAGAGGGGGGGCCCTGGGCCAAAGGATGCAGGCAGCCTCTAGAAGGTGAGAAAGTCTGGGAACAGATTCTTCCCTAAAATCCCAAGAAGGAAAGCAGCCCTGCCATCACTTTGATTTTAGCCCCATGTTACAGATTAAATTGGGTCTCCCCCCAAAAATATGTTGGAGCCCTACCCCCCAGTACTTCAGAATATGACCTTATTTGGAGATAGAGTCTTTACAGAGATAATTAGGTAAAATGAAGTCATTAGGGTAGATCCTATTTCAATATGACTGGTGTGTATATGAAAAGGGGACATTTGGACACAGACATGTGCACAGGGAGAACACCAGGTGAAGGCGAGGGCAGAGAGCATGGTGATGCCTCAACAAACAGGAACTCCAGAGATCGCCAGCAAACCACCAGAAGGTAGGGGAGAGGCATGGAACAGATTCTTCCTCACAGCCCTTGGAGGGAACCAAGCCTGCCAACATCTTGATCTCAGACTTTTAGCCTCCAGAAATGTGAGACAATAATTTTCTGTTGTTTAAGCACCCTCTTGTGATACTTTCTTATGGCAGCCCTAGCCAACAAGTATATTCCGTTAGACCCATTTTGAATGTCTGACCTCCAGAACTGTAAGACAATTAATTTGTACTGCTCTAAGCCACTAAGTGTGTGGCAATTGGTTACAGCAACAAATGGAAACTCATATCATCTTCAAAGACTCCCGATCAGAAGCCCTGAATTCTGAAGTTCTCATCATAGCTTACCCCCTTCCAAACTGACACTTAGTCTCTGACTTAATCTTCCTCTTCTCTTGCCCTCACTCCCTCTGTTCCAGCCCCACTGGCCGCCTTGCTTTTCTTTGGACACCTTTATTCATCCACCCCAGGGCCTTTGCATTTGCTGCTTCCTCTGACTGAAATGCTCTTTCTTCTCACATGCTCCCTAATTCCCTTCAGGTCCCTGATCATATGTCCCCTTGTCAGAGAGGCCTTCTCTCAACATCCTATATAAAGTAGCATTCTCTGTCTCCTTTCTCTACTTTATTTCTTTTAGTACATCCTACCATTTGACATGTTATATACACTTGTTAATTTGTGATCATCATCTACCCTTGCCCCTATTATCAGGGAAGCTGGGGTATCCCTTTACCTCCTGAGTGTTGGGGATGGAGTCCTTATAATATCTAGAGAAAAAAGTAATCTGAGACTCCCACGGGAGGATGAGTGATTTTCATTTGTGTGGAATTACGTCCCTGGGTTTCCAAAGTCCCATTTCCCTTAATCCAGTTATAGAAGAAGTGCAACTGGAGTTTCAGTAGAGCTAGGAGCAAAGCCAGCGTAGAGAGTGTCCGTTCCATATTGCAGCCGGGCCCAGTTCAGCATCAGGCTAGTTACAGTCCAGTCCATTGTGTGTGGGGGTCCACATGGCTGTTGGCCGTGTGGGCAAATACCAGGAAGCAGGGGTGAGAGCCCCGCCAGCCAGGAGTCAAGCGCAACACGCCAAGAGCAACCAAGAGAGTGAACTCCTTTGTTTAGGGGATCAAATATCCCAAATTTCTAGCCCCTACAGTGCCTATGCCCATTCTGTCCAATAACATGTTCCCAGGTGTGACTGGGAAGCAAATACCTTCCTGATATCACCCCAACTTTACTGGGCAAGCGTCTATCTCCCCTTTGTTGGACCCCTGGAGAGTGTGAAGTTGTAGCTTCCTGGTGAAGCTGCCCAAATGACATGCCTATAATATTTGTCCTTCCCTTTGTTCCTTTCCTGTGGTTAATAACTAGTTAATTACAATGGTACCATTAGAACATAAGCACCTTGAGAGCGAAGAGTTGTTTGGTTCACTCCTGTGTCCTCACGGCCTACAACTGTGCCAGGCACATAGGAAGCACTCAATACATCTTTGTGGACTGAATGAATTCAAAATTGCTGCTATATTCTGCCTCTAAAGATCTTTCCACTTAAACTGTTTCAGTATCTTTGTCTTTGAGAATATAAACAATGAAACCATAGGCTCTGGTCCATAAATCCAATATACTCACCCCATGTGACCCTCGTCAAAATAAATCGGAAGGAGATGAGCTCACCCGGGAGACAGCAGTAGAGATTTCCTGCAGAATTTCAAAACCTTTCAAACCAGATAGTCAAGATCACAAGGCAGACTGCTCCTGACCAGAGAAACCAGTCAAGACGTAATGACAGTTCTGGGCTTATAATTAATCGCAAAAGGCCAGCTGGGCAATTAAGCCTAGGTCTGGAACAAGATATTAAAATATTTTTCATGCAGTAATAAAAGGGGATAGGCTTTAGTTGTTTTTAAGGAATTTGAAGTTAATTATAGCTTTCAAAAGCTCTTCTGTTTCCAACTTTAAATTTTAACTAATAGAATGTGACTGTGGTTGCCAAAAAAAAAAAAAAAAAGGCACCCTCACAATAAAAGTTATAATGTGAGGAGACAGGCTGGAGAATGCAGCTTGAAAGAAAACTGCTTCTCAATTCCATACGCTTATGATTTTTTCCCCTTCAATTTAGAAGTCCGATCACACTCCACTTCTGAATATGGGTGAGGTTATAGGGCTTATGTTTTTGTCTTTGTTTTAACCATTAAGTCATCATCCTTTGTTTATTTGCATTACTATGTCCATCAGTTTAGGAGTTATAAAGCCAAACATAACCAGAGGAAGGAATGGATGTGTCCTTTCTTAAACAAGCTTAAATGAAGCATCTTCAGCTACTTTTCGCTGCTGGACACACATGGGTCCATCAACAGTAGAGAATAGACTCATCTTTCATCCTGGGACATGTTTCTAGACCCCTCAAATCCCCAAATCTGTAATTGCTGTCGTAAGAGGAGTGTGCTTATGCCATCCTAGCTACTCTCAGGAAGGAGGAGGGGCTAATCCGACTGGTAAGAATCCAGGATAATCAGTTGGATGTGTTTATTCAAGTGTTTAAATAGCCATTTGTGTGCCGATCTTTAGCTCCTGTTTGTTTCCACAGCAGGAATAGTCTCTGAGTCAGGGCTGCCCATGGCACCCGGCAGTCTCACTCTTTTCCATCACATGCCTGTACCTGTTAGTCGCCAATAAAAGTTTCTCTTCCAGGGAGCCAGACAGAAGTGGTAAAAGATTCCAAACTGTGGGTGTAGGGCTAAAAGGGAAGTCGCATGTAGCCCTCAAATTTAAGCCAAGAGCTCTCTCCATGTACACCAGGAGGTAATGGCTGAGCCCCCTCTCTCCCCAACCACTAGCGACCCCTTTGTTTTCCGTCTGCTATTGTCCTATGTCTACCTCCCTCAGGCTTTACTGCGTCCCTCTTGCCAAACACTATTAAAACTCTGTCATTTACTTCACTATCACATATAATTTCCCTACAGTGTAAAAAAAAAAACATACAAACTTAGATGATTCCTTGGGTTTCTTAATGGGTGTCAGAACACACAGTGCCATTGGCTGAGAATCACCTGGCCATCAGCTGGGCTCCCTCACCAGTTAACCCACCCTCCCAAATTTAAATGGCATGAAACTACATTACAGCAAAATCACATGAGCCTGCAGGGCTACTTGTTTGCAGTCAAAATTGTGTATGTGAAATGCAAGAATGTTTCTGTCCATTATTTTATTTTTAGTAACGTGAATTGCTCAGTTACTAGAGGCCACCCTTAGGTCATTGCCATGTGGCCCCTCCAGAAACAGTTCACAGGAATGTTTGCTTCTTCAAATGCAGCAGGAGAGCCTCTCTGCTGCTTGGAATGTCTCTGACTGCTAGATCCTCTTTTAAAGCGCTCACCTGATTAAGTTAGGCCCACCCAGGATAATGCCCCTTTTGATGAACTCAAAGTCAACTGATAAGGAACCTTAATTACATCTGCAAAAATCTCTCCACTTTTGGCAAATACTATAACCTAATCATGGACCACCACAACTTCCATCACATTCACAGCTCAAGCCCACAGTCAAGGGGAAGGGATTACACAGAGTGTGTACACAGGGACAGGAATTTTGGGGCCATTTTAGGATTCTGCCAACAACAATCTGAAACCAAATACTACAATTATAGAAAAGGATTCACAGATTTACTTATTCTGTAATGGTCTAAAAATTACATTATTTTTAAATGAAGATAGAAACTGAGAAATAATAATCAACTTTAGGATAAACAGTGGGTTGAATACTTTCATTTATCTCTTCTGTCTCTCCAAAATACACTCAAAAAACCAGTAAAATAACATAACAATTTAAAGCTGCTAGGACAAGAATAGGAGAGCATGGACAGGAGATGCTGACAAGCATTTGGAGGGTGGGAAATGGATAAAGATGTGCTGAATGGCCTGGTAGAAGAGAGAAAGCTGAACCCAAGTGCTTACAGAGGCAGAAACCAACGAACAACAGAACCCCAGAAAGGCCCAGGGATTTGAGGGTCCATATGGAAGGCGGCTGGTTGAGAAATGAAGAAGTGGCTGCCAGTCCGTATGGAGAACAGCTACACACCTAGGTCTCCTCCTCCACCCCACATAGCAGGACAGCCTTTACAGTACCAGCAGGAGTTTGGAATATTCTCTGAACAAAATGCACCACCAACGAGATTCTGGACTCAGAGAGAGCAGAGAAATCAAGTGAAAATTTTACACCTTGTTTTAATTAAGATGTCTCACCTCAACCATCTACTTCAATATTTTCAAAATTCTGAGAGAAAAATAGTTTATCCTTAAATTTTTACTTAAATTATCAATTACAAGGGTAATATATAGCTTTCTTTTTTCTTTTTAATATATCTTTATTGATTTCAAAGAGAGGAAGGGAGAGGGAGAGAGAGAGAGAAACATCAATGATGAGAAAGTCACTGATCTGCTGCCTCCTGCACGCTCTTGACTGGGGATCGAGCCCGAAACCCGGGCATGTGCCCTGACCGGGAATTGAACCAGAATCTCCTGGATCCTAGGTCGATGCTCAACTACTGAGCCACACTTGGCCAGGCTGTATTAGTTTTCTAGGGATCCCATAACAAAATACCACAGATTGAGGGGTTTAAACAAAATTAATTATATTCTTACTCTTCTGGAGTCTAGAAGTCCATGCCCAAGGTGTCACCAAGTATGGTTTCTTCTGAAGTCCCTCTCATTGACTTGCAGATGGCCACTTTTTTGCTGTGGCCTTCCCTCTGTGTGTGCATGCCTGCTGTCTCCTTTTCTTGTAAGGACACCAGTCAGTTTGGATTAGGGGCAGCCTACCAGCCTCATTTTAATTTCATTACCTCTTGGCAGCCCCTTTCTCCAAATACAGTCACATTTTTAAGTACTAGTAGTTGGGGCTTCAACATGTGAATTTTGAGTGACACAATTCAGCCCATAACACGTAGAAGAAAGGCATTTTTATAGCAAGGAAAGTCTTAAAAAAAGGAAGGATGTGCTCCCCAAAAATGAAAGTACTGGAGGAATGGATCCAGCCTAGGAAGTAGGAAATCTAACATAGGAAAGAGGCTAACGAATTTTCCTAAAATGACACCTAGGGAAGTCCCAGGATAACAGATGTGAATGAGCAGCCCTGAGGGAGTCCAGGAAGACTGGGAAGTTCAGAGAGCGAGTGGGGGCGTCTTGGTGGGAGTGTGGATAAGACAAATGGATGGCCTGATGGGTTCCATCTACTGAAAGCAGTTCTGCCATTATAACAGTGATAGGTACAAAAAAATCTAAACAGGAACGAAGAGATTATTAAATCCAAGGAAAACCAAAGCTGGTCAAGAAACAAGTGTAATCACAGAGCACTGTGGGGTTCAGAAGTGAACATATTTGCATATCTTAGTAAACACAGAACATTAATTCAACCAAAAGTGATGTGATTGTTTTGAGGAAGACACAATGGGAAGGAAAGTGGGGGAATGGGATGGCCTAAAATGCTAAATCCACATCTTTCCTAATAGGAGGTTGATAAAGAATGGCTAAAATTGGACAATCATAAGGTTGCGGTTTAAGCACAGAAATGAGAACTCTGGAAGAAAATATTAGGAGAAAGAGATCAACGTGGTGAAAGTTATTGCCTCTGGAGAGTCAAGAGCCGACACAGGTGGGGCCAAGGACTGACAATTTTATAAGTTTTAAGTACTCTTTGCTTTTTAAAAACTATTTAAGTATATTACTTTAATGAAAATAAAAATAATTTTAAAATATCTGAGCTAAAAAAAGAAAACATTAAACAAAGAAATATGAGAGCACCACCTCAGGTAAAAATATACAGAGATAACCACCTTTTGCATTGTATTATTTTTGAGCATCTCAAAGAATGTAGCAGGGAAAGTTAGGGTCTCTTTATTCCTAGTGTAACAGACATGTCACTGTGCGCTTGCCTACCATGTGCCAGGCAAGAAGATGAATGGAGAAAATGGAAAGACACACAAAAAAATGCAGTTTAATGGGATAGGCGTAACATTTTACATTTAAATCCCTAAGATATTCTCCCTAGCTACCTTTTCCCCCTGTCTGTCATACACATCTTTGCTCTCCGAAACAGAACCCTCTGGCATCTAATCTCTCCTCTCTTTTTAAGCTCGTTTGACTAGTTTTTATAGGGTAGTGTACACTTCCTGTTTCCATTTTTGCTCTTATTGCATTTAGCTTTACACCCTTAAGTAAAACTATTCACCATATTGCCAAATCTTGGAGCTTTTATCAGACCTCTTTTTTTTATTGACAGCTCTGCTACCGTTTGACAAAGTTGAAACTCACTTCCCTTGTGGCTTCAATGACACCTCCTTTTCCAAAGGTTTTCAAAGGTTTACCTTTGCAATCTCTGGCCACTAAATCTTCCTCCACCAGCTCATGAAATGTTGGGGTTCTCAAAGGTTTTATGCCCAAATTCACTTTATACCTTTCTCAAGTGTCTCCACTGCAATCCAACAACCCCCAATAATAACTCCAAGGTGACTTCTAATGTTTTCTCTCCTGATCCCTACATTCCCGACTGTATGTCCCACAAACACATCAAGTACAATGTGTGTTCACTTGCAAAACCTGTTTCTCCCCTTGCTTTCTCCTCCAAGACACTACCACTCATCTGTTCATTCACGCTTGAAACCTGAGATTCATTCTCTAAAACAATTCTCCCCATTTCCCTAGAAGACACTAGGTCCCTTAAAGGCCACCTTCTAAATAGTTCTCACACACATTCTCCCATCTCGAGTCCTACTAACATAATTCTAGTTCAGGCGCTTGTCACTTTTTATAAGATTTTATTTTTTTAAAGCCGTTTGAGGCTCACAGCAAAAGTGAAAGGTACAGACACTCCCCATATGCCCTACTCCCCCGCATGCATCGCCCTCCCCCTGTTATCAACATCCTCCATCAAAGTGGTACGTTTCTCACAATATACCTACACTCACACCTCATAATTACCCTAAGTCCTTAGTTTACATTGGGGTTCGATCAGTGTTGCACATTCTAAGAGTATTTTCACTGCCCTAAAAATCCTCCATGCTCTCCCTATTCATCACTTCTCACACTGCACAACCCCTGGCAAGCATTAGATATTTTTCCTGTCTAAATAATTTCACCTTTTCTAAGAATACAGTAAATACACTTTTCAGATTGGCTTCTTTCACTTAGTAATATGCATTTAAGTTTCCTCTGTGTCTTTTCATGGCTTGATAGCGCATTTATTTTTAGCACTTAATAATATTTCATTGTCTGGATCTGCCACAGTTCATTTTTCCATTCACCTACTAAAGGACATATTGGTTGCTTACAAGTTTTGGCAACTATGAGTAAAGCTGCTATAAATATCCAAATGCAGGTTTTTTGTGTAGACATAAATTTGCAGCTCTTTGGGGTAAATACCGAGGAGCATGATTGCTAGATCTTATGTCACAGCTTGTTAATTCTGTAAGAAACTACTGAACTGTCTTCCAAAGTGTCTGTCCCATTTTGCATTTTCAGCAACAATGAATGAGAGTTCCTATTGCTCCACATCCTCGCCAGCATTTGGCGGTGTCAGTGTTCTGGATTTGGGCCAAATAGTTGTACGGTGGTATCTCCTTGTTGTTTTAATTTGCATTTCCCTGATGACATTTGATGTAGACCCTCTTTTCATATGTCTGTTTTTCATCTGTACATCTTTGGTGAAATGCCTATTATGGTCTTTGGCCAATTTTTAAAATCTAGTTGTTTGTTTAATTTCCCAAGGTACACAATTGTAGGATGGTGGGGGGTTTTCTCTAAGCACTTTAAATATTTTACTCCACTCTATTCTTGCTTGTATGATTTCTGAGTAGAATTCAGATATAATTCTTACCTTTGTTCCTCTATAGGTAAGGTGTTCTTCCCTCTGGTTTTCTTCAGGATTTTTTTCTTAATTTTTGATTTTATTTAATCTGAAAACAACATGCCTATTTAGTTTGAAAATGATATGCTTAGGTATAGTTTTGTTTTTGTTTGAGGTTTTTGTTTTTGTTTTGACATTTATCCTGTGTGGTGTTCTTGGAGCTTCCTGGAGCTGTAGTTTTGTATCTAACATCACTTTTGGGGAAATTCTTAGTCATTATTATTCAAATATTTCTTCTGTCCCTTCTCTCTCCCTTTTCCTTACAGTATTTCCACAGGGAATGCACATGGTACACCTCTTGTGGTTGTATCACAGACCTTGCATACTTTACTCTGTTCTTTTCAGTCTTTGTTCTCTTGGCTGTTCAGTTTTAGAGGTTTCCATTGAGATACTCTCAAGCTCAAAGATTCTTCCCTCAGCTCTATCGTCTACTAGTAATTCTTCATGTCTGTTACCGTGTCTTTGGTTCTTTTTGGTTCTTTCTTAGGATTTCCATCTCTGCTTACATTACCCATCTCTTCTTGCATGCTGTCTACTTTTCCCATTAGAGCTCCTAACACATTAATTAATCATAGTTGTTTAAATTCCAGCTCTGATAGCTCCAACATCCCTGCCTTGTCTGGTTCTGATGCTTGCTCTGTCTCTTCAAGTTGTACTTTTTGCCTGTTGGTATGTCTTGTGAACTTCTCTTGCTGGCTGAACATGATGGGCCAGGTCCACTGAGCTGCTGTAAATAGGCCTTTAGTGAGGTAGCTGTGAGGGGGAGGGGAGTGCTCCGTGGTCCTGTGATTAGGTCTCAGTCTCTTAGTGGCCTGTGCCTCTGGGCTATGAACTTCACAAGTGTTTCTTAGCTTTGTCTCCCCCTCAGGTAGGACAGGGTGGCAGATGGAGCTCAAGGGCAGTGTGTCCCCTTCCCCAGCCAGTGAGGCTCAGTGAGGCTCCGATGATCCCCAACAGGCAGGCCCGGGTAATTAGTTTCCCCTGAGGACAGGCCTTACTAAGGTGCAGAGTACTTGGTCCATTTCAAAACGGCTCCTTTCTCCTCAGCCTGCTGGGAGCGGGAGGAGAGTCTTCTCCCATGCTTACTGTGAGAACCTGGTCGGCCTCCTGGAGGTAAGTCTCACAATATTGGGGGACCCCCCTTTATGACTGGGTCCTCCTGAAGTTTTATCTCTCAGAGCTTCCGCTGTGGCGGAGCTGGTTCCCCCGGCGGCCCCCACTTGTCCCTGCTTGGGAAGCTGTGACTCCGTTTTGCCCGCCTCTGCAGTCTTAGGGGAGCTGTCTGCCCCGTGTTGCCCCCTCGCTTACGCGTCCCATAAGAGCTGTTGATTCCTCGGTGTGTTTAGCTTTCTACTTCAGGCCCTTGTCACTTTTCATCTGGTCCACTAAAATTGATCCTGACTGACTGCCCTTCCTCCCATATTGTCTCTTTCCTATTTTTCCACATTCTGCAATTTAGCTTTTCTCTTATTACTCCATGCCCCTATATATGCTACTTTCATTTTTCATTGCTTCTGTTTTCCACCTGACAAAATCTTACAGTATGAGTTAAGATTCTAGTGGTTACAAATGGGAGAAAAGATAACCGAAGCTGGCTTAAGTGTATAAAGGAAATTGATTGACTCATGGAGCTGAATTTCCAAGGTAAGCTGGCTTTGGGACTAACTGGATTCACTGTCTCTGTTGTTCTCTATCTCTCTGCTTATCCCTGCTTTTTGATATGTGTTGAGTTAATTCTCAGTGTTATTACAATGGCAAGTGGCTGTGATGACTCCAACCTCATATTCTTGAGGTTCAAGTCCAGCTAGGATGAGAGAGTAAAGGCATATCTCAGAGATATTGTGGGTTCAGTTCCAGACCACCACAATAAAGCAAGTAACGCAATAAAGTGAGCCATAAATCTTTTTGCTGATGGAGAGTCTTGCCTTTTATTTGGTAAAGGAAAAAAAAAATGCAACATCTTCGTAGTGCAATAAAATAAGGTATGCCTGTCTTTTTCTAGTCTTCAAGGCAACTCTGATTGACTGAAATCATATGGCCGCCTCTAACCCAATTACTGTGCCCAGGGAAATGGAAACCATTCATTGGCTTAGACCTAGATCACACACTATTTGTTGTCTGTGAGCCTATCCCATTGTTCCGGCAGACCACAGAACTAAGAATGGCAGAAGGATGGATCCCCTGATGAAAATCAGGGACTGCTACCCTAAGCGGGGTAAATGGCTGCTTAAATGACTAAAACACAGTGATCCACTTATTAATTTTTTTTTAAAACTCAGCTTAAGCATCCCCAGTAGACTGATCTTTGAGGGCAGGGACTATATCTTTTTCTTCTTGGTACTTTAATGCTTTAAACATATTAAGCACTTAATAAGTACGTATTGAATAAAGAACTATTACAGGGTAGTAAGAAGCTAGGAAAATTCTAGGGCAGGAGGAATAGGGAAATTGAGACAAGAAAAGTACACAAGGCCAAACAGTTTATAGCCAGGATCTTATCTTGAGAACAAAACTCACTAACTAAAGAATGCAGGAAAGCATGGAGGAAAGGAAGGGGGAGAAGAGGAGGGATCTTAATGCCCCTTCTCTCTCACCAGAGAATAGAGCCTTGGAACTGCGAAAACAGCAGCAGGGAAGGGGGGAGAGGGAAGGAAAAAGGGGCGGTTTTCATCTCGCTGTTTAAACAGTGAAGCCAGCAGTGTCTGGGCTTGTCAAGATAAAATCACCAGGTACTTCTCATAAATTCTAGGAAAGCCATAACAAAGTAAAAGGGGAGAACTTCAGAGTTAATCGGTACCAAAATATTCGGCGGAGGCATTTTAAAACCTATAAAAAGAAAAGTATATAAATTCTAGGCCCCCACCACACTCGCTCCTCAGGTTAGCTGAGAGAGCCTGTCTGCGCCTTATAGGCCCGATGTATTTTGATAAATGTGCTTGCCTTGCTTCTTTAATAAATTTACTTGCTTTACTTTTTAAATGAATTGGTTTTATTACAATGCTGCTGTCACTCGTTTGAATTCATTAATATGAGATTGACAAGAATCAAGAGGGGGACAGCCCTCTCCCTCTGACTCGGGGGGCTGTCTGATAACAGGCTTTCTGGTGTTTCTGGGGGGCCTATAACAGAACCTTTCTGCAGGAAAACAGTAGAGGCAGCAACTAACTGCTAGAGAAATTGGGGGAAATTTCAGAGGGGTGGGAGCGCTTCAGACGGGTCTGGCTGGTGAGGGTGGGTGCCCAGGAGTGGGGGGAATAGTAAGAAGGGCATCCCGAAGAAGTAATAACCTGTGAGGATGCTTAGGCCAGCAGGGAACATTTAAACCTAAATCTTCTGGATTAGGAGAAGCAGAAGATAACATGGGAGTAAATGGGACAGGACAGGGAGATCAGGGGAAGCTTGTAAAAGACAAAAAAAACAAGGAAAACTTAAAGACTTGTATTTACCACTAGGCAATGGAGAATCACTGCAAGATTTTAAATGAGGGATTAATATAATCAAGTATCTTACTTTAGAAAGACAACATTGATTTTTTTTCTTTCTTCTGCCCATCTATCCTGCCCTCTGCTGTGAGGGTCAAGAAACCAGTTAGGTGCCCCCATCCCAATATTTCAAGCACCCACCTTGAAATATCAGGGGGAAGCACTTTGTAAAATATATGATTGTCTAACCATTATGCTGGAAATGTAAACTGTAATGTTGAATGTAAACTGTAATTGAAAAAAATACAGTAAAAAGAAAGAAATCAGTTAGAATATTGTTGCCTAATCAGAGCAGAGAATGCGAGGGAAATCAAGAGAGGTATTTTTAGGAGGTAAAATTAAGAACTTATAGTGATCACATTCATTTAGAGAATGTAGGAGATTATCAGGCTGTCTGATCGAGTAGATGGCAATGCCAGGAACAGAGATAAAGAGCAGAGAAGAAGAGAGATTCGGAAACGTGCCTCTTCTTCCTTCTTTGCCTTGCTGTTCCATGCTGTGTTTAGCTTTGCTTTTTCAGTCCAAAAAACAAAAACCATTTAACTCCTACTAGGTGCAACACAGGTAGGCAAGATCTCCCCCAAATTGGCGACTATCTTGCCGAGACTCTAAGGACAAAGATAGAATGGTTTTTCTAGAAACCTGTAAAGAGGGATTCTGGCATAAATTCACCTGCATCGAGTTATAATCCCCCCCAGGAGAGCACAATGGGAAATAGGGAGTTTGAGAAATCTGACCATAAGACAGCCGGGGCAGTGAAGGTGATGGGGAAGGCAGCGGGGACAAGTTCTTATCCTGCATTAGCTGATGACAAGAGCTCCCCTACTCAGTTTTATTGAGAAATAATTGCCACATCACTGTGTAAGTTTAAGGAGTACAGCGTGATGGTTTGATTTACATATATTGTGAAATGATCACCACAATAGGTTTAGTTAACATACATCATATCATGTAGATCCAATAAAAAGAAGAGAAAAAATATTTCTATTTGTGATGAGAATTCTTAGAATGTATGCTCTCTTAACTTTCTATATATCATAGAGTAGTGTTAACTATATCACCATGCTGTGCATTAATCCCTAGTACTTATTTATCTTACATTGGGAGTTTGTACATTTCGACAGTCTTCCTCCAACCCCTCCCCAACTCCTGCTGCTAGTAGCCACAAATCTGATCTCTTTTTCTATGAGTTTGGAGGTTTTGGTTTTTGTGTTTGTTTTATTAAGATTCTACATATAAGGGAGATCATGCAGTATTTGTCTTTCCCTGTTTTATTTCACTTATCATAATGTCTTCAAGGCCCATCCATGTTGTCATAAATGGTACGATTTCCTTGTTTTTTACGACTGAATAATATTCCATTGTATACATACATTCACCACAAATTCTTTTAAGTACTAGATAGTTTATTGACATGATATAATTTAATCTTCAATTGCCTGATTCTGTCATTTTTTAAATTTATTTTTTAATTATATTAGTGTCAGGTGTATAACATAGTGATTCAACATTTACAGACATTACAAAGTGATCACCATAATAAGTCTGGTAACCATCTATCACTGTAGATAATTATTACAGTGTTATTGACTATATTTCTTTTGCTGTACCTTATATCCCATGACTTATTTTATAAATGAAAGTTTGAATTGCTTAATCTCCTTTTCCTTTTCTGCCCATCCCCCACCCTCCTTCCCTCTGGCAACCATTCGTTTATTTTCTATATCTAGGAGTTTGTTTCTGTTTTGTTTTTTAGATTCCACATATAAGTGAAATCATATGGTATTTGTCTTACTATCTGACTTATTTCACTTAACATAATGTTCTCTAGGTCCATCCATGTTGTCATAATGGCAAAATTTTATTCTTTTTTATGGATGAGTAATATTCCATTGTAATACGTAAACCACATCTTCTTTATCCATTCATCTATTGATGGGCACCTTCCATATCTTGGCTATTGTAAATAATGCTGCAATGAACATATATGTATACATATATCTTCAAATTAATGCTTTGAATGTCTTCAGATAAATATCCAGAAGTGGAATTGCTGGGTCCTATGGTAGTTCTATGTTTAATGTTTTCGGGGAATCTTCATACTGCTTTCCACAGTGGCTACATCAATTTACAATTCCAGCAACAGTGCACGAGGTTCTCTTTTCTCCACATCTTGGCCAACACTTGTTTTTTGTTACTTTATTGGTAATAGCCATTCTGACAGGTGTTCCGTAATATCTCATTGTGGTTTAGATTTGCATTTGTCTGATGATTAGTGATGTTGAGCCTTTTTTTAATGCATCTGTTGGCATGTCTTCTTTGGAGAAATGTCTATTTAGGTTTTCTGCCCATTTTTTATTGGATTGTTTTTTATGACATTGAGTTGTATGAGTTCTTTATATATTTTGGATATTAACTCCTTATTGGATATATCTTTAGCAAGTAAATATCTTCTCTCATTCAGTAGGTTGCTTTTTCATTTTTTGTTTTGTGATGGTTTCCTTTACTGTGCAAAACCTTTTTAGTTTGATGTAGTCTCATTTGTTTATTTTTGCTTTTATAATGTTTGACCTAGGAGACACATCCAAAAAATATTGCTAAGACCAATGTCAAAAGAGTTTACTACCTATGTTTTTTTCTTGGAGTATTATGGTCTTACATTTAAGTCTTTAATCTACTTTGAGTTTATTTTATTTTTAAATCCTCACCTGAGGATATTTTTCCATTGCTTTTTCAGAGAGAGTAGAAGGGGGAGAGAGAGAGAGAGAGAGAAACATCAATGTGAGAGAGACACATCAATTGGTTGCCTCCTGCTCAAGCGCCAACCAGGCTGGGGATTGAACCTGCAACAGAGGTACATGCCCTTGGCCGGAATCGAACCTGGGACCCTTCAGTCTGCAGGCCAAGGCTATAACCAGCCAGGGCTATTCCTAAGTATTTTATTGTTTTTCATGCTATTGTAAATAGGATTAATTTTTTTTATTCCTGAGGAAATTTGTTAGTGTGTAGAAATGCTGCTGGTTTTGCATGTTAATTTTGTATTCTGCAACTGCCCGGAATTTGTTTATTCTAGCTAGGGCTTCCAGTACTGTGTTGAATAGGCATGGTGAGAAAGGGCATCCTTGTCTTGTTTTTTATCTTAGAGGAAAACCTGTCAACCCTTCACCATTGAGTATGATGTTAGCTGTGGGCTTGTCATGTATGGCCTTTATTATGTTGAGATATGTTCCTTCAGTGCCTAACATGAATGGATGTTAAATTTTGTCAAATGTATTTCTGTATCTATTGAGATGATCAAAAAGATTCTTCTCTTTAGTTCTGTTAGTGTGATATGTCACATTGATTTGCATATGTTACACCATCCTTGCATCCCAAGGGTTAGTCCCATTTGATCATGGTGCATGATCCTTTTAATGTACTGCTGGTTTCAATTTGCTAGTATTTTGTTGAGAACTTTTGCATCTCTGTTTATCAGGGCTATCAGCCTGTAGTTTTCTTTGCTAGTAGTGTCCTTATCCAACATTATCAAGATAACGCTAGTCTCATAAAATGAATTTGGGAGCATTCCCTTCTCTTCAAATTTTTGGGAAAAGTTTGGGAAGGACTGGTGATAATTCTTTAAATGTCTGGCAAAATTCACCAGTAAAGCCACCTGGTCCTAGGCTTTTCCTCATTGGGAGATTTTTGATTACTAATTCAATTTCCTAACTAGTAATTGGGCTATTTAGAGTTTCTATTTCTTCCTGATTGGTAGGTTGTATGTTTCCAAGAATTTTTCCTATTTTGGTTTTTGGTTTGTCAAAGTATAACTGCCTTTCATTATTGGTAGAGTATTGTGCTTCAGGATTCTCATCAGACAGGGTACTCTGGGTGCTATACTGATGGGAGGGATTTTAAAGCACTTTTAGTAGGAAGATTAACTGCCTGTTTGGAGTCATTGGAAACCAGTTTCCTATTTATGAAGTGGGGCATCACATTCCTGGTATAATACTGTTAAATGTTCTCCTAGAAGCAGGATTGCCTTCTTAACATATTTATACCTTATAGCATCCTATTATTCAGGAGCTATTAATAACAATACCCAGTATTAGAGGGAGTGGAGATTCAGCTGCAAATTTGTAGAAACTTTCTGGCCATTTTGGCCACATGCATAAAGAAGCCCTTATATGTGCCTAAGCTCTTCTCTGGCAATTCCATTCTCAGGGACTATTTGCACAGAGATTTACTACAGTATGTCCAGGGTATTATTTATCATAAGGAAATACTCGAAGTACATTAACTATCCAACAGGGACATTTAGGTTATTTTCAATATAGTGGACTTTACTCAGATAATGAATTTCAATAGAGATACTAAAGTGAAAATACAGATGTATATGTATTATGTAATATGAAATTTTTGCCCTTTTAGGAGCTAAAACACATTACAGAAGATCGGCTAAGTGAAGTAGAAAACTAACTAGAAGTATTAATTAGTTACAGGGGTGGGGGTGAAGAATACTCTATCTCCCACTCATACTTTGAAATATATATACTAAATCCATTTATTTAAACTAAAGCAAAAACAACAGTTTACCAATTTCTCCCACTCCCCACCCCCTCCAACCTGATCTCTGTATCTATGTGTTTGATTTTTTTTTTTAATTCCACATATGAAAGAGATCATCTAGCCTTTGTCTTTCTCTGTCTGACTGATTTCAGTTAGAGTAATGACCTCAAGGCTAAAGCTCCGGCACAAGCAAGTAGGCCTCTTCCAGAGAAATGAAGACTGAGGGTGTATTTCAATGTGCTGTTTATGCAGTGCCCTGGATGTGGTAGCCTGCCTAGAACTCTCTCTCCAATTGGTACAGTCCCTCAGGATCCTGGAAGACAAGCCCCCTAGCCACCAGAATAGGTATTCAAGGAGTGTCCCTTGGGCAGCAGCCACAAAAATCAGGGCACCAGACATAAAAATTGGGGCATCTATAAGAGTTCCTCTCCAAGAGATATGCTTTGATACATGACAGGGAGAAAGCCCAAAGTTAGGACTTGCCTTCCGAGGGCTCTGGGAAGGTTTGCAGTCAGCCTTAGGATGTGTGTTTAATTAGAAGCCTGACCCTCAGGCCTCTTTCGCAGGAAGTCTGAGCTCCTGGGTCTGTTTCCTTTCCCTGTGTCCTGGGGGTGGTAGTTAAGAATTCTTTCTCTGTTGGTTACAGTCCTGCTGGACCCCTGAGTGTAAGCTCAACTGGTCACCAGGGCCAGGCAATGGAGAGGTCCCCTGGCAGCAGCTGTAAAAATCAGGGTACCACCTAAAGGTATAAACTCCTTTCTGGGAGACACCAGGTAGAGCAAGGCAGGGAGGGAGAGCGCAAAGATTGCGCCCACTGACTTCTGTTCTCAGAGTGCGCCTCCATGGGCCTCTGGACGTGGGCCAGACCGAAGCCTGTCCCACAGGCCCCCGCTCCTGGACAAGCAAATAGGCCCCTTTCTCAGGACTGGGGTGTGCTTTGCTCTGTGTCTATGCAATGCCCTGGGGGTGGCAGTCTCCCAGAGCTGTTTCTCCGATTGTTACCATCCAGTGGGACCCAGGATTACAAGCCTCCAGAGCCTGGGGAAAATGAGGAATCCCTTGGGCGGAAGCTGCCAAAACCAGGGCATGGACATGTGTAAAAGCTCCTCCCCAAGAGCTACCGGTGCTGGAGAGCATGGCCTCCGCAGAGTGTGAGGATGGCATCCGCCGAGGAAAAAGAAAACAGAAAAAAACCTGCCACCCACTGGTTTTAGCAAAGTAGATGAAGAGCATAAAAGTGGCATCCAGCAGTGCCTAAGGGACTGTCCCAGCAGACCCCACGCCCCCAGCCAGTGCTTACATTAGCAAGTGAATCTCCTTCACAGCAAGTCTGGGTGCTTTCCAAAGGCCGCTTCTGCTCTGGCCCCTGGGGCGTGATGGTGCCTGAGCCCTTTAAGGGGCATTTCCCAACTTGCTGCAGCCCTCTGGTCTCGGGGACATGAGTCCTGTTGGTTTTCAAGCCAGATGTTTTGAGGGCTGATCTCTCAGGTGCAGGTCTTAAAAGTTGGGGTGCCTGATGTGGGGGACAAACCCTTCGCTCCTCAGGGAGGACTTTCTCCTGTGTTGCTGCACCTGGGGTGGGGTTTACGGTGAGACGTCTCAGCCTCTCTAACCCACCCTGACGTGGCCCTTTGCTCGTTTGCTGACGTGAAGTATTTGCTCGGCTAGTTTTCAGGTCTTTTTCAGGGAAAATTGTTCCACATGTCCATGGAAGGGAGGTGAGTTCAGGATCCCAGGTTATCATCTTACACTGTCTTCCCTTATCTCTATTCTAATTTGTTATCTTTTCTGGCTTTGTTTAACTTTTTGAAAACCCCCAAGATAATGCTATATAATAATGCTGGTAGTCTAGCACCTGATTTTAAATCACATTATTTTCATGCTTCACCATTTAGGATATTATTTGTTATTGGTTTCTGATAACTAGTCTTTATAGTTTTACTGTTTCACTTTACTCATATAGTTTATGCTGATATAGATCCTAATATTGAGCCATCCTAGCATTCTCAAAATATGGGGTAAAAATTTCCCTCAAGGTACATCTCATAACATCCCTCTTTAAAAAGCCCAATTAGCCCTGGCTGGTGTTGCTCAGTGGTTAGAACATCAGCCTGCAGACCGAAGGGTCTTGGGTTGGATTCCCGGTCAAGGGCACGTACCTGGGTTGCAGGTTTGATCCCCGGCCCTGATTGGGAGGCACCCAATTGATGTTTCTCTCCCCCTGACTCTCTCTAAAAATCAATGGAAAAAATATCAGGTGAGGATTAACAAAAGCAAACCAAAAAAGCCCAGTTAATCAGCAATGAAAGTAACATAAGAAAAATCTGAGTGCACTGTGAAGCTCCTATAGTCAGTCATGTAGGAACAGATATATTTTTCAAATATATTTATTGAGTGCTTACTACATACCACATGTTGTTTTATGTGTTTATGTAGGTGCGTGTTAGCCTTAACAATTCTTTGAGGGTGATACACATAACTCCATTTTACTAACGAGGAAACAAACTTAAAGATATTAGTAATTTTCCCCAAATCTCACAACTAATTAATGGTAGAATCGGATTTGAGATGAACTCTTAACAACTATGTCATACTGTTTCTCATGAAAGCATTAGAGGAGATGGCAGGCAAATCTTATGTGCTATTTATTCAGTCTCAAAATTCTACTTAAATGACAGTAAACATTTGTAGAAAGGATTAAATCCAAAACAATACATAGAGCAGATGGGAAGGCCCTCGAGTTTCAGAAATCCTGACAAATTCTAGAAGACAGAAAGCAGGGACCATCACAGTAGAGGAAGTCACAAACCCCTTTGGGGGTTTAGTCCAGCCAAACCCCCAAAGGACTCTGAGCTGGGAGACATTCAGTAGAGCGGGACTGGGCAGGCGAGAGCATTCGCTTTTACACCAAGGGCTGCCTGGGAGCGGCCGGTGCGGTCGGCTTGTCCCGTTCCCCTCCCGCACTCAGCAGCCCCCGGCGACGGCATGGGGTAGCAGTGTCTGTACAATGCTGCCAGAGGGGTGCTTTTACAAGATACTGGACTATGTTACATGCACGGATCTGAGATCAGGCCCCAAACGTGGGAGCTGGCCCCATGACGATGCCCTTTGTTACCTGGCAGCAGGGAAAGCTTCCTGGAGTCCTTGACTCGGACTATATATACACAAAGAGGAGAGAGGGCAGGACATTCTGGGCAAAAGGCACAGCTTTAACTTGAGCAAAGCTACAAAGGCAAGGAGTAGCCTGGTGGCTGAGGGGAATATTTTGTTCCCTCAGAGGATGAAGGTCGGTGCTAGCCACAGACACTGAGGCTGGAGATGCAGGCAGTGGTGAGAGCTGGAGCTTGTACTTTCCCTATAGGCAAAAGGGAGCCACTGAAGGATGTAGTGCAAGGATGTGAAATGGTTAAGACCATTGTTTTGGCAGTTTTGCGGAGAGACTTGAGAATGAATGCTCTTTGGGTATCCTAATACCTCTTATCTCAAGACATTTCGTCTCTTTTACAAACCTTTCCTGCCCAACCCATGTAGAATGGAGCATATCCATTTTCACCTGCTCTGTCCCTCGTGCATATTTCTCATATGGCAGAAATTTGTGGTGCTTCCTCATGTCAGTATTCTCACGGTAACCAGCGTGCTGCTTTATATCAGGTACTCTCTCTCACCTGCCTTTGCAGCCCTCGCAGGACCTAGCAAAATGCTTAATAAATTAACTTGCTAAATGAATGAACACAAAGTACCAATTAGGAGCCATTTGCAGTAGTCCAATCGTAGATAAGAAGGAAATGAGATCTTTAACCAAAAGAGTAGTGCGGAGGAACCTGAGAGATACTTAGGAAACAAAACGGGCAAAATGCTAGTAAGAACCAACAGTTATACAGCACTTACCATGTACCAGGCAGTTATTATTTAGTTATTCCTACTTAATCCTCACTATAACTCTATGAGGTAGTTACTGTTTTCATTCCCATGCTATAGAAGAGGAAGCTGAGGCTAAGTAATTAACCCTTGGCAAATGTTCAGTCAAGATTCAAACGCAGGTGATGCCTGGCAGCAGTCCTTGTCTATGCTATTCTGCCCCCAAACTTGTGCTAAGATTTCCAGCTTGAGTGGCTGGGTAAAGAGGGGGCCATCAGCAAAGTCATAAAGACAGGAAAAACCAGGGGCAGATGCTGAGTTCAGCGTTAGATATGCTGTTTGAGATACCTTTACGGGGTGTCCAGCAAGTGGTTTGACGTAATAGTCTGAAACACAGGGTCATGGGGTGGGCTGAGTATACAGATTTAGAGATCAACATGCAAACCATGAGAATGGGTGAGATGACCCAGGAAGGATTATATGTAATGACAAGAAATGTGGACTGAAGGCCCTAGTGAACAGTATTTAAGGGAAACTAAGATGCAATGGCCTCACAGGCATAAGGAAACCCCCAGAAGACAATGATGTCCTAGCAGCCAACAGGTAGTGTCATGAAGGGAGTGATCAACAGTATAGTATCAATAAGTTCAAGTAAGAAAAAGACTGAGGGCCATTTTGCCATCTAAGACTTCACTGAAATTGTTTTGCTCTGATCACCAATAGAGGGGTGAAAGTCAGATTAGAATAGGTTAGGTGAAAAGAAGGCAAAAACTTGGAAAAGCAAACCTAATTCTCTAGAGAGATGGCCAACTTGTGGAAAATTCAATTAAAACATTTAAATCTTTTAGATGAGACTTCAGCATATTTTGACAGTAGCAGATGGAACCAGTGGCAGCGGCGCTGAAAGAGGTGAGAACCAACTTAGCCGAAATCTGGGTGAGAGGTGGTTGGTCTTGAGCTGAAGGAAAACTCAGTCTCTGAGATGAGGCTCTGAGGATGCGAATGGATATGAGATTTCTAGGTGGAAGAACAGGAATAACGGCCTTAATTGTATTGAAGTGAGTCTACTGGGTATGTAGGCAAGGGTAAGTGTTACACTTAGAGGAAGGCTTAGGGGACGTGAGGAGCATCCCTAAATGCAATAAAAGGACAAGTGATTTTATGAATAAGCCATTTATAAAACCAATCAGGAGACTGATGGGATACAGAGGCTAGGAGACACTGAGAGAAAATGGTGGGAAATACAGACCGCAGGACTAAGATCAGTTTCTAGCGAGTGAGGACAGAGCTTGATGGATAGGTTGTAGGTAGAGTAGGATATTGAGTTCAAGTTCAAACAGCTCCAGATGAAAATATCCAAGCTGTAGCCTTCAGAGTGGTTGGTTGAAATGGTAGAGATGAAGGTTGATAAAAGCAAGAATCATGGGACTGGGATATTAAATAAGAGTACGTAAGTACATGTCAGAAAACATTTAAATTGTTGGCATTCAGGGAAACTGCGGTTCTTGTTTGGGAAAATACACCTGAAATGCAAAAGGGGAGGAAAATGGTTGAGGTAGATGATCCACGGCTCTGGATGCCACGGCTTAAAAAGCAGGGAACAAAATCTGATTGTCACTCTATAAGGGGTGAGGGTGGCCACAGAGGAGAGGGAAGAAAGAAAAGATGAAGGAGGGAGAGGAGTCAGACACTGGCACCTAGTAGAGGAAGAGCCTGAGCACAGTGCCAGGGTGATTGAAAATAACTTGTAAGAATAGGTAGGCACATCTATTTTATTTATTTTATTGATGAGAAATACCAGTGTGTTGTTCCACTTACTTATGCATTAATTGGTTGCTCCTTGGATGTGCCCTGACCGGGAATCACACCTGCAACCTCAGCGTATCGGGACAGTGTTCTAACTAACCGAGCCAGCGGGCCAGGGCAGAGGCACAGCCCATTTGGAATCGTTTGTGAAGTTTGCAATGTGACGTAACTCCTCCACTCCCCTGCGCCTAAGGCTCCTTTCCCAGCTCATTAACCTTACTGTTCTCACCAATGCCTTGTGAATGGTGGTCAGCTGTTAGGTGTGACTATATGACTTCTTACCCACCAAAATGTGATGTCACTGTTAGGAGAAAATACTAGAAGATAGCTGATCTTGTACTCACTTTCCCTCTGTCACAGCAACTGACAACATTCCGAATGGTAGCTTGGTCCGTGATGGGAAGCAGAGCCCCATGCTACACACAATGTAGGGTAAGTTGTCCTAAATTACCTATTTTGGGGACCATTTGTATTGCAGAATAGCATATAATTCCAATATCCAATCAATTACTGTCCTGTCAATTTTATCTCGGACATCCTGACTTCCACTCTTACAGCATAACATTCCCTCACCTGCGTTACCCTAGTGATGTCCTAACTCATCAGCAAGTCTTTCCTTCCTTCCGACCTCAACTGCAGATCATCTTTCAAAAGTACAAATCTGATCACATGACTGCAATCATCCCTAAAATTAAATCTGAACTGTTCACAGGCCTCCTATAATCGGCCCTTCCTAGACTCTCACTGCTCTTTATATTCCAAACTGCAATACTCAGCTTCTGATTACACCATGACCCCTTGTCTCGATGCTTGTCAATTCTGTTCCCACTCCAGAGCACATGGCTTCCTTGGCTTAGGCTTGTCCTGATTCCCGGACCAGGAACCTCTGTGCCACATATCACACTACTTAATACAACGTATGCAGTGTTTTTCTAGACACTGTCCTCGATGTTAAGCACCGAGTGCTAAAGAATAAAAGGTAACTGGCTTTGCCGTGAATGATCCCTTTACAGGACGGGAGCCTGGTAATGCGCTGGTATCAGTCTTGGCCTGCAGAGCGCTGCGAGCGTGGGCTGTGGTGGTGCAGACCCGGGGCTCGAATCTGAGCAGCCACAGTGCTCATCTGATACTACCTGATGGTACCCAGAGGACAGTTGATGCTGAAGCAAATTTCTAAGTCTTTTAAAAGCAGATTTTAAAGAATTGTTTTCAAGGTTTCCAAACTCAGCATTCTGAACTTACTCAAACTGCTGACCAGTCAGCCTCATTAATATTTCAGTAATACCGTGTAAAAGAAAGGTAACATTTATGGTCATGCCAATTCTCTCAAATGGGACTGAAACAGTTCAGAAGCTTGAAAGACTACTCGCTCAGTGGTCGTTTCAAATAGGCAATTTGTGGTAGCTTTTCTGCCACATGCAATCACCATCAGTCTTTAAAATCCTATATGAGGGTATCAAGAGTCATAAAGAAGAGCTTTACTGTCTCCAAACATCAACTGATCTTAGGAAAGTAGCAAAAACCTGCTAGTCAGCTTAATTTTAACAGCTGCCTTCAAAATTCAAATATGTTTAAGAATTACATAATATATCACTATTTGGCATGTCTTTATAAGCTAAATAGGAAACTACCCATACTAGTTCAAAAAAGTAAATTAATGGACAAACTCTTTTTGAAGAGAATGTAAATGAATAATTTTGAAAGTCCATTTACTCTTTTCAAATACACCAGTTGCTCATGGCTTCTGTTCTAACCTTATTTGTATAGTATACTGATTCCAAAGCCCTCAAACTGCTGCAGAACTCTCTAGAGCAGTAGCTCCTTTATACTCTTAAGTATGCAGAAAGCATTTTATACCCATAGAAAAACAGTATGTTAAAGGATTTAATAAGGACCATCCATTTAAAGCAGAGGTAACAGTATATAGAGTAGAAACCTATTTTCACTAAATCATGACAGTTTTAAATAACTGGTGGATGAAAAGAGGTTAATTAAAAGCAGTACTTAAATCGAGTTAGGAAGCTAAAGACGACACTCAAAAATGTCTGGAAACTTCTATATGTATATGATCTCAGCCGGCTGTAGCTGCTAGCAAGAAAAATCTTTTTCTAAAACAGTGGCTCTCAATTGAGGCAATTCTGCGCCTCACCACATCCTTCCCTGGGGACGTTTGGCAATAGCTGGAGCAGGTTTGGGCCGTCACAGACTCCAGTAGGAGGGGGTGGTACTAGCGGTATCTAATGGGTAGAGGCCAGCGAAGCCAGTGCCTTACACTGCGGAGGGCACGCCCCAGGACAGGATTATCCAGTCCCGAATGTCAGCAGTGCCAATTGCTCAAATCCTGATCTAAAAAGAACATGCATTTTTCTATTAAAGTATAAATTCTGGAGGAAAGCATGGATTTTTACTTCTGGAATAAGGAACCAGGAGTTTATTTCCAGGTTTTCAAGGAAGGCCTTAATTCATGGACGGTTAACGATTCTAAGCAAGATGCACATTTGTGTCTTTTAAAAATACGCCAAGATTACAGTAAGCTACCACCACACATTTAAGCTGCCCTCACCTAAGTAAGCAGTGGCTTTATATTAATAAAGTAGAATGTCTGTGAGACAGCTTTACAGGGCAATAGGATTATTACAGGCCATTAAAACATGAGGTTATCATAGTACTGTACATTAACCAGTTCTGGAGTACAATTCTTTAGGCTTTTTTGTGTGAGAGAGAGCACTCTAACATAAAATCACTAACTTGTGTGTCAACCATGAGTTACTGATAACGGCCAAATACACCAATTCCAATACTCCCTAACCCAAAGAATTTCATTTCACAGAATACAATCTTTTTCTCTTCTAAAACCTAAATGAAACAATTCAGTTTGCCAAAATCACCACGGATAATCATTTAAGATCAGAATAAAAAGGAATGAAAAGGTCAGGATATTAAGACTTGTTCTACTAAAAATCATCCTGACTCCTGGTACACACTGACATGATCTAAGAAAGTAAAATTATCTGCAATACTCCCCTCAGTAGTTTTAATTGAAGTTGGTTTTTGTTATTAAAAAAAACATTTTGAATTAGAGCTAACTTCCTAAGTTACAAAGAGCAGTAACATGTTGCTGATAGATCTTGTCTTAAATTACAGTACAAGTGTTCACAAGTCTTATATTTCTAGTATTAATAGGAAAATAAAGCAACTTACTGTAAAAGGGAAATATGGTACCATCTGGTGAGCTTGTGGCAGCTTGCCACCAGATACTTCCATTGTGTTCCATTTTTGCAACCAATGGTATCAAAGGACAGTTTTCACCAACTGGAAAAGTCAGTTAAATCTGAACTATCCTTTTTCCAAACAATAAAATGAACACTGTACTGTCCATTTTCCATTCCACAGAGGATTGAGATTTCAAAAACAGATGTGAACCTGGGGTGGCAGTGGCTTAAAAATTGGAATTCAATTTAAGATAGAACTAAAATCCAGAATTTATTTCCTAAAATTTTTAAGCTCTTTAATACCAAAACATTTATTAAGCATATTATACCTAGGGATTGGCAGTTAATTTTAACAATTTATTTTCGGTAAATTTTAGAAGGCAGATATGGCCCTGGCTGGTGTGGCTCTGTCGGTTGGAGCAGGGTCCTGTACACTGAAAGGTTGTGGGTTTGATTCCAGTCAGGGCACACACCCAGGTTGCAGGTTCCATCCCAGTGGAGCATGTGTGGGAGACAACCAATGGATGTTTCTCTCTCTCTTTTCCTCTCTCTTAAAATCAATAAAAGCATGTCCTTGGGTGAGGTTTAAAAAAATAAAAAATAAAAATAAAGTGAGCAGAAATGTTCAACTTCTTAAATTGTGAGGTATTACTATATACTTTGCAGTGATTAATTATAACTTACTAGGTCTCTTAACCAGTTAATTGAATTTTTCAATGAGGATTATGTATATTTCATTGTTCTGAACTTCAATCATGCCTATATAATTCATATTCAGTTGATGTCTGACACTGAGCTAGATATAAAGGTATCAGAATATCCCTTAGAACTGGTTAAATTAGATATGCTATTTCTTTACCTTTTACCCAACAAGTGTAAAAAAAATGAGACAACCAATTTGGTTATTTAACTAGGGTTACATAAAAACTATGTAAATATTCAAACATTTGATGATGTCATTGTACTCCAACCTTCTAAGAATTCTAATTCCCAATGGTTAGGAAGCTTTAGGTACCATTAATGAATATATGACCATCATTTGTAAAATTATCATTCAATGCTATTGATTTTATAAATATTTTATAAATATTTTATTGGTTAGGCTTTGCCATGCCAAATTTCCTTTCTGCCTTAGTTTCATAAAATGACCTAACCCCTCAAAAAGAAATCAGGTAAATCCAAACAATTGAAACATCCTCAAGAAAATCAGCACACAGCTGTATTCTTACCATTAGCTTTTAAACCCCCTGAAGAACCTACATATGTAAAGATGCTAAGCTGAACTTGCTAATAAATCTTAAAAGGCCAGTAGGCAGTATGAGTGGCAGTCTAGGTATGACTGGACCTCACACCTTGCAACCCCATACCATTATCAGGACACCAGCATTAGAAGTATGGGGTTAATCAGTATGACTTGGCACTTAAAATCTGAGTATTCTGTTACTAATTTTATGTATGTGAATATACATTATAAATGTAAACTACATCTACTACTAAAAAGAGAAGAATCTATTTTTTTGTATTAAAAGACAGAATTTCAGCTATATTAAAAAAAATTAGCCATCTTGCAAAACTTAAAAAAAAAGTGTATCTTGGAAGTTTTTTTAAAAAGGGAGAAATCCAATACATGAAAGTATTTGAATTTAACTTTAGATAATTAACTAAGACATTCACACAACATATGCATGTCAGTCTCCTATTTGGTCCTAGAGCCTGCAGTATTGTAATTTATTGTGAAACCATGTAACCAAGTACTTAAATATATCCACAACATCTCTATCACGGTCATGTATAGTACATAATATACTAACATCTCAAAATAAATTTCTATTACAGTTTTATGCAAATTATGGTATAAGATTACCACCTGCCACATTCTGAAAATGGCACCAACTTCATGTAATGTTCCATTATCAATGTACTACTCAAAATCCTTACTGGTAATGATGTTTTATGCATTATCATCCGAATATTTGAAATTAAGCTGCTAATCTAATAACCACAGTGTCACCAATTCAAATCACTGCATACTTGGATGTTAAAGCAGGTAAGTAATACAGCAGGAAAAATATTTCTAATTCACAGTTTCAAAAATAAAGGGTGCAGTTTTCAAATATCTGATTGCTTAAAACTGGTCACTAAATTTAACAACTGCCTCCTTCACATGTAAACTATGTTTGCACAGCATTAGGAGATGTCTTTATTTCAGAAGTTAGTTCTTACTGTTACAGGAGCACCACAAATTTGAAGGAAGAGGCTACAGTGTGAAATGAGTTCACTGAAAGATATGTTAAATAAAATTTCAACTATGATGTAAGGTACTGCAAAGCTTTGTTTCCCCCAGCAGAGACCCCTTAATCAGGAAAAGTGGTCAGCGTTTACCAAATACAGTATGTAAACTAGCTCTACAAGAGAAGGGGAAATCTAACTCAACTAAAAGAAAATGCTATTATCAGCTAACAAACCTGTGAGAGCCGGTTTCAGAATTTTCCTAAAACTAAAATTTAAAAGCATACACAGTATTTGTATCCTTCAACAAAGGGATGGAGAGATCCAAAGGGAATGAAAGAAAAAACTGGCCTTAAGAATTTAATTTCTACATGGCAACACACACACAAATGGGTAACTGAGAAAAACTGTGTACTTAAGTATTCAAATTTTAAATGTGTAAGAAAATTTATAATAGAAAAAAGTGGCATATTGTTACTGTGACTTGATTTGCTGGAAACATTGCAAATTCACACTGGCACTAAGAAAACCAAAGTTTCAAAAATTTACTCCTCATTCTCTCTCCAGATATGTTTTCTGTGCAAAAATAAATATCTGCAAATTGCACTAATACAATACTTATTGTAACTTTTGTATTATGAATAATCTGCACATGCGGCTTTACAGACAATACATATTTGTAAACTTGCTCATGCAAAATTAGTGTGCGCAACAGGGATATTTTTAATCCCTATACTTTAAAAAAATGATACCTTATTATCTTTTTTAAATTGCCAAACCCTCTGAAATGTAACAAATCTTACACAGATATTCTTATCTGCCAGCTAAAAATCAATTTACGTTGCTGAAACAAAAAGTTATACAAGAAAAAGAAACATGGTTTTTGTCTTGCAGAATTTTTGATTTTTAAATATGAGAAATTTTATAAAAGAAAGAAATTCATGGTCACAAAATTTGAACATTTTAATCCTAAACATTACAGGGCAAGTAGATCCCGGACCCTACCTCCATATTCCATAAATCCTAACTTTTGGTTTCCATTTTAAATGTTGCCCTAACCACTAAAAACATTAGTGGTTTTACAACCTCTGGGTTATGGAAATACGTATTTCTGAAATAAATGTTACAAAAACAAAAATGGAAGTAAGCCAAACTGTCTCCATGAAGGAAAAAAAAGTGGAACATTTTGAAGCTTTTAGACACTTCTCTTTCCATGTCTTATGATTAACCTGTCGATTCAGTGCATCATAAGGTCAATGTCATGGTCCCCATGTTGAACAAACATCTAACTAGTGTCCATTGATTCCAAGTTAGTGGATGATGAATCTTTTTGGATACTTTCAAAGATGGCTGCCAGCTCAGGGTTAGAGCTGATCTGCGACTGGAATTCACTCATCAGTGGACTCTTCTCTGCTTCTGGAATGGTTAGCAGTGCTGCTACTGCTCTCATAGCAGATCGCTTTAGTTCGTCTTGCTTTTCAAACTCCTGCTTTACTGAGTTTGCCTTTACCTGTAAGATTGAGTAAATTTATGATATGCTATAAAAGATAAGCTCTTATACACACAAAATTTAAGCACCTAGAAATTTCTGGTAAATAAAGCAAAGCTGCTTTCATAGGTCCCAAAGTCATGTTGTATTCTAAGCATAGTTGTCTTTAAACTTCTTTTTAGCCGTAGCTTGCCTCCTTTAAGGGAATAAAGCCCATTAGGAAAACAAAATCCAGAGCCATATTGTTGAAAGAGGAAGTATCTGAGCTATAATATTCAGCAAGTCCTACTTTGGCCTCCACCAACAAACTACTACTCTAGACACCCTGTTCATTCATTATTCTTCAAACACATCATGTACTGACATCTCTGTGCCTTACTTCATATAATTATTTTCATATCCTGTTTTACCTTCTGAATCTAAAAGCATTTCTGACTTTTTAAGGTCCATTTTAAATGTCATCATGTTCATATGAAGTCTTCTATGATTACCCCACCCCCAACCAGAATTAAACATTTCCTTTTTTGTGAATCTATCTCACTTTACCCTGTATCAGTACTTCAAAATGTATATCATACTGCAATTATTATAAATAAAAACTAAAGAACAGCATTAAATAGTGCACAGTTTTCTAAAACATCCACATTCAATAGGTTAACTTTCAAAACCTACTGCTACATATGGTGCTAGCATGATGAGGACAACTAACAGTGTAAAATCAACTAGGAATCCTGAATACAGCAAGTCTGGTCGAAGCTGATGTCTACCAATGATTAGTTGTTCATGAATGATTACCTTAGTTGTACATGTGGCACGTAATGGCTCAACAAGCCGGTCCAACCTCTGCAGTACTGCACTTGGACAAAGGGTGGACAGTCTCACCAACATTAAAAATGTTAACATCTATTATGAATAAAAAAAGACAGAATTTAGACCTTGTGTTATTTTCTGAAGACAATTCCAAATTCTACAAAGATTTTGATTTTTTTCTAACAAAGCTTTCAAAAGGAAAATGACTAGCATGCACCATAAAGTTTCATTTTAGTGTGATCAGTCTCAGAGTTGTAGCAAACCTTATCTGAGGAATTTGAGTTACAAGTACTAGAGAGACCTCATTTACAATGTGGTCCTAGTGTACAGAACTAGAAAAGTGGTTCTCAATCTTGGCCACTCATTAGAACTGGGGAACTTTGCCCTGTTCCCAGAGACTTTTAATAAGAAATAACTGAACCAGGAGAAAAGCTTTCTTAGTTTCTACTATCTTAGCAGATTTTCCTTTTAAAAACAAAAAACAAACTGGTTATTCAGATTTATCCATAGAAAGCCAGGTAACCCATAATCTTTTTTCTCTTGGACTATAAACTGTAGAATTAAACAGGAAGATCCTATTGCTTCCTTAGGGGCTCTTTTTAATAGGTTCTGGTAAAGGTCAGGTTACTACTACATATGAAAATAAGAAGTTGGAGCTCTGAGTTTGGCTGCATAACTGCTCAACTACCACTTTTGCCTGCTTGACCAAAGGCCATGCATGCAAAAGAAAAAAAGGCAATGCACTTACTATTTTTCAATTCCCCCTTTAACAGTTCACATTTGAAACGGACATGATCAAATAGGAAAAACAAAGAGCAGATATGAGCAAAATTCATGCTCTAAACCTAAAAGGTGGTATATTTCTCTTCTAGTTGCTTCCACAAAGATTGCTTTAGGTATCTGACAATAGTTCTTGCATGTTATCCTTTAACAAAATTCTTGATATTACACCAGCATATTAGATTGGAAAACAAAAATCTTCATTCAGGCAATAATACGGTCATCATGCAGAATGACAGAAAACCCTCGACTGGTTTACCGCAGCACAGTTTTGAGACAGGCCAAAGAGATCAGATTATACTCTGAACTGCAAACCTGTCTGGACTCTTCTTTGGTGGGAAGGCATCTAGGGACTACGCACTAAGCAAGCTGGCAAAGAATTTCTTTGACTTTCCATCCACTTAGACTAGACCTCCTCCTCCAAGGAAAAGGTTGCTGGATTTTTTTCTATATGTCAACTGATGTTACAATTGTACCACTATTACTTTTGCATATTATAGTCCATGACAAGCCAAGCAATTTTTCTCACTTAACAGACAAAAGTAAATTATAAGGGTAAAAGTCACTGCAGCTAAGTCTTCTAAAACATTCTATAAAGAGACACAAACATCTTACCTTAATATCATAATGGTCCTTCAAACCATCTTCAACATGATTTAGAAATTCAAAGATATCTAGCCTATCAAGACAACTGTCTAGAAGTGTGTACATACACTCAAAAGCTGCCTTTCTAATATCCAGGCCGTCATCAACTGTATGTTTAAATGGACCCATTTCTACCTGTTGAGACATAAAAGAGTATGTACATATACTTAAAAGTAAAAGATAATCTTAGAGAAAATGTAATCTAACAAACTAGCTTACCTCTCTTATAAGCTCCTTTCTAACTTTTGTTTCATTGTAAAGATGTGGAAGAACAGTATCTAGAAGATCCCTTATTAAAGATGGCTTATTATGTGCCGCTGAATTGAATGTGACCAAGGCTACTCTTCTTACATTCAAATCTGGGTCTTCCAACGTTTTTAGGAAATCACCTGAAAAATTTTAAGAGAAGTAACATACAATTAAGGTAAGCTTAAAAGAAAATATACATTATGCTTTTTTCTAAATTGATAGTTTATTGTTGTTGGTATTATTTGTTCAATGCAGGTCAGGAAAGAACATGATGAAATACTCAGTGAACTATATAGTTTCTTTTAGCAGCAGGTAAACTATCGTGTCTCAATGTGAGTGGATTTAATTGATAATTTGCTCTTGTGTACCTATAATACAGATACATAGTGACACTGAGTCATGAAAGTTCCCTAATTACTTTGTAGATAGTTTATAAAAAAGGTGGGTTGCAAAGAGAAGTGATGAACTCAGCAAGCACAGGATCTAGTAACTTGAGTGACTATCCTTAGAGTTCAAAATAAGATAAGGTGAGGACAGATCCACTGCTTGATAAAGATAGAATACTGTTAATAAGTACACAATTTATCAGATGACAAAGAGGAATGTGCCTCCAAAAGTCCTATTTTTATTTGTATCTTTAACAAGAAATATACAAATTGGTAAGAGGATAGAATACAAAAGGAGGAAACTGAAACCTAACATAGGACTAAAAGCTAAAGCACCTAGGCACTTTAAAACAGACAGAGACCTGGTTTTCTAACAAATGTGGGGAAGGAATTATAGTGCAAAGATCTTTGGAGTCCTACAGATGATGATCCAAACCGCTTCATTTGTCAATTGTATGACTTTTGGTAAGTTCCTTTAGGCAAAAGTCTCGGTGTCCCAGTTTATAAAATGAGAATTATAAACCTTTAGGGCTACTGAGCAGAATAAATACCGTGTATATTGTTGAACGATGTCTGGTATGCAGCTGGTATTCACCTGGAACTATCATTACATAATCTCAACTCTACCATCTGCAATCTTATAGAATTCACAGGGAAAAAGAGAAGTGCTAGAAGACTTAAATGTATTACAATAGCAATTTGAAAAAATGGTAAGAAAGAAATACTTCAGACACCACAGATTGATAAACTCAATGTTGACCATCTAGGAAAGTTCTGATTACAAAAAAAGCTTAGGAGCTAGCTTGGGTTCAAAAAGAATTTAAATGTACCAGACTAAACTCTTCACCTGCTCTCTTTAGAGTTACTAAGATGATAAATTAGAATTCTAATTAAAGATGTTTTCAGTAAACCATCTAAATAAAACATTGCTATTATTATGGACAAATGATGACATGGACTAGGATCAGTGGTCCTCAACTCCTTGGTCTAGGAATTTCAGTTTCTGAAAAGCTCCCTAGGTGGTTGTAAGATGTTTATATAACCACATATAATATTGAACTAAACCATAATTCAATTAAAACGATAATCACCTGATTGAATAACTATATCAATGATGAACACTGACTGCTGTCAACCTGGAAGATGTCTCTAGAGATGTGACAGAGGTCTTTTCCTTTGTCCTATCTTATACAGTACCAAACATGAATAAATATACCAAAGGGGGGGTGATGGGAACAAAGGCAATAATCTTCTGATAGAGAATTTCTTTGAATTATTTCTAGGTCCCAGCAGTAGCACCCATTTATCCCTGTGTCCTCTTACTTTGAATTGATAATCCCTTTCTGTAATTCTTTTAAATTGTGTTTCTCCCCTTTTTGGTGCACTGTAGAATGACCTGACAATGCAAAACTTCTTTCCCATATCCCTCAATCCTCTCCGCTTGTATATCCATTCTTCTGTCCTCAAGAAAGCACAAAAGTGAGTTCTGAGGGCTTTTAGCTACTACTACCAACTCCAGGAAAACTGATGATGAAAACAACACAGGGAAGTTATGACATCATGAAAAAACAATTCTCAAAGCTAGTTCTTGTCTTCACAGAAATGGAGGGAGCCCTAGTTGTTCTGGAGTATCTCCTCTTAGTTCTTCTGGTAAAAATCTTTTTTTATTCTTAGGATGTTACATATGGAAGTCTCAATAGTTCCCCTTGGGAACTGGAGGGTTACAAATAATAACAGAAAATTGGGGCCCTAACAACTCAAGATAAGATTCATTTATCTGGGGGGAAACTTCAGGATTATTTAGATAGATCAAATACCACCCCCCATCCATTAGTTATTTTAGGCCATCCCCAAAAGATGATTATCAAATGTGTACTTGACTCTAAAGACATTCTAGTGTATTTATTAATTTCAGTTATTTGCAAAATTATCTGGTAATAATTTCAAACTAAGGGGCAACAGAATGTTAGTATATAAGATGATACATTATCAATACCTTTCTAATGAAACAATTACCAGACCCTTAAAAGCATTTTAGTTCCTTAGTGATACTTTTAGTTATTGAAATGATTTGTTTTTTCACAATTAACTACTAAATAGTTAATCAATATGTTTCCACTTACCTATGCAGTTCTTTAATAGTGGATCAATAGGTTGTGGATGATCAGAAATAGTAAACTTCACAGCTGTAACCACTGAGCTTCGAGCATATGATGAGCCTAATTAAAAATAAATTTAAACCTATTGGTATGTAAGTCTACTAAAATCCATGGATATTTTCATTTTTCAAACCACTTCAAATAACACTAGTGTCTTCAATTTTTCTAAGTTCTCTTTGGCCACAGGGTGGGGAGGTGGGTTGCTATCAGAATACTAACAAAACGGAAGCAAAGTTTACTCATGAAACAATCTCATTTTACTTCTAAAGGAACAATTTCTTCTGGGAAGAAGGCGGCCTGGGAGAGTAGCAGTGGAGGATCTAGCCTTCACAAAAGGGAATTGGTTAAATCCATAAATAGCTTATAACATCTTCAAGTTTATTTAAAAAGAAAGCAATTTCTAAGAATAAATGGTATTATTACCTTCTACTTCCTTTAAAGGGATTTATATTGGTAAATCTGAAAACTCTTCTAGGATCTTTCATTTGAACTAAAGTACACCAACTTTACTATTATAATTATTAGTAGTAAGCTCCTCAGGATATATTAATTCAAGAAACGCCTTTTCCGCATTTTAAGACAAAAAAGTAACAGAATATAATGAACTCTAGGATAGACTTATTTAACCATTATCTAATGACTCTTTATCCTTTTAAATAACAAAAGGTTACTCAAATATGGCTCCATATTGTAACATAAGGCAATGGGGTTCTATATGGAACAAGATACAGAAATGTTTTAACTTCCACATTAGGCATCTTTTAAGGCAACCAACTGCTAGAATTAAAATTTTTTAATTAAGAAAACCACGGGCCCTGGCCGGGGTGGCTTGGTTGATTGGAGCTTCATCCCGTACACTGGAAGGTGGTGGTTTGATTCCCAGTCAGGGTACATATCCAATCTGTGGGTTCAATCCCTAGGATGTGTGCGGGAGGCAACCAATTAATGTTTTGCACATCAATGTTTCTCTCTTTCTCCTTCCCTTCCTGAGATCACTAAAAAAATTAAAATAAATAAGAAAACCTCGGTACTCACCTGATATCAAGTACCCCTTAAGCCGTGGAAGGAGAGTTTCTGGATCAATTAGAGTGAGTTTGCCTAGACATTCAGCAACAACATTTCTGGTTCCTTCTTCTGCACACTCACAGTGCTTTAGCAATAAGGCCCAGATGTTTTCAACATATGGTTTAAGGCCCACCACTGATGCAGAGCTAATAATTTCCTTCAAGGAATGAAGCAGTAGATACTGCCTTTTGGGCTGACTGGTTATTTCTTGTAAGACAAATGGTAGATATTCAGGAAGGTTGCCCACGCTAATGCTGCCTAATGCGTAAGACGCAGCTGACTTGACTTCTTCACTGGGAGATGAGAAGGCTTCTAATATTACTGATTTCAGTTCCAGTTGCCCGCTTAAGTCAATGTGATGCCCGACTTCTCCAAGAGAAAGTAGAGCTAAAAGACGAATAGAATCTGTAGATCTTGAGTTCTTGACATCTTGAATAAACTGACCTACCACAGCTGGTCCTTCTTTAGGACATGCTCGAGTAAGGGCAGCTACACATTTGGCAATGGAATAATAGGACTGCTTGTGAGTAAGAGCTGTGCTCTGAGAATAAACTGGACCGGTCAACATGCGCAACAAATCCATGTATCCTAGATTATTTGTTCCAGTGACGACCAGGGCCTGGAAAAAGTCTAGCATGGCACTGAGAGCACCCCCCTGCAATAAGGGTGATCTCACAAGTCCAATAAGTTCATTGAGAATGGATCCACTTATCTTTGAAAGGGAGGAGGGATACACTTTTGCCAGTGTGGTAAGAAAACTGATAGCCATCTGTGAAACATGCATATCGCTTTCACTGATAAGAGGTGGGAGCTCATCTAGAACTGCATCAATCATGGCAGCTGTCAAGCTGTCGCTATAGTTTTTAATTAGAATATCTAGGGCAGAAAGAGTGCCCAGTTTCAAAGCTCTCTGGTTTTTCCTGAGAAATGAAGCAAGGATAGGAACTCCTTCTCCCAGGACAGGCCTCAAATCTATCTTCAAAGGTGACCCAGCAATCAGTGTCAACGCCTTCACTGTAGTTAACCGGGTAATTTCATTCTTTAGTCTCTCCAAGAAAATCTGAAGTGTATTAGGCAAGTCAGAACCCAAATTGTCTCCAAGGTTGCAAATAATTTGTCCCATACAGGAAATAGCCCTTTCCTTGACTTCTTGATCAATATCAGCTGCTTTTAACCTCTTAATGGTACAGGTAAATAGATCTTTGATGTAAGGAGTTGCATCAAACGAGGAAGGCTGATCTAAGGGACGAATTACTTTGACAAGTTGTTGCGTAACAAGAAGTGCTTCAGATGTAATCTTGTAAAATGGGTCTCCAACACAAGCCACCACTGGAGGGACCAAAGCCTGAACATGAGGATGGAAGACTTGAGGAGAGTGATTACAGAGGATTACATATAGACACGACAAAGCATCGATCTTCAAATTTGATGAGCTTGATTTGTCATTCAATGAGAAAATGATTCCTAAAAAGCCAATAAAAAAAATCACAATAATTTTTATGTAATTACATATACATATAGTTTTATGAAAGAAAAAATTAAAAACTAATCCTTAAAATATTGCTAGTTCCCACTTCATCACATTATCGCTAAAGTAGTAGAACTTCCACAATCTGATATCAGAGCCAAAAATTTGAGGATAATATTTAACATTTTACTTGCAAATTTCTAACTTTAGGTATTCAAAACGGTTCTATAACAAAGTTTAGTTCTATGTACAAATTTAGTTGTCACAAATTATCCTTTGGAAGGAATCATTTAAGCTTACCTAAGTCTTAATAAAGTCAATATTAAGTTCCAAAAGTGATATATTATTTCATTCATACCTGGTACAAGAACAGGAATATGCTGTGTTAGGGCCCCAGGTAACACATTTACCAGTTCAGTTAACATGTTAAAACAGCACTGTCGGGTCTTTACACTTTTTTCTTTCATCTGTTTGTGCAGAGCTTTAACAATGTTGGGAACCTGTAATTATCACACACTCATTAGCTGTTTTAACTACTGATATTGCTTCAGTACACTTAACACAAATTACAGGAGATGAGGAGAAAGGGAAGAACTCATTTTTTTTGGTTAAATTCCTAATTCTTCTAACTGCTAACAAGACTGTTAGATACAAACTTTGTTACATAAATTCCACTCTCTTGTAACTGTATTTGCTTGATACTGATAGAGAAAAATAGCTTTCTACTGAGTAACAAAATAGTCTTCCTCGATTAATTTTTAATTATGAAATGCACAAGACTAAAAATAAATCGAACCAAATAGTAAAATTTTTAACCAAAATATTCCTGGCATAATTTGTAAATGGCTTTTTTGAACATATATAACACAGAAAAGCATTAAAGGAAAAAAAACAAATTATGGAGATACCATCAAATGAGTCCTCTTTTTTGCTTTTAGTTTGCCATTACAATGAAATCAACCTAATTTCAAATGGAGCTACAAGCAGCAGGGGCTTGATTTAAAAAATGTATGCGTGAGCCTGGCTGGCATGGTTAAGGGGTTAAGCATCAATCTATGATCCAGGAGATTTCAGTTCAATTCCAAGTCAGGGCACATGCCCAGGTTGCAGGCTCGATCCCCAGTAAGCCACCGGTGTGCAGGAGACAGCCAATCAATGATTCTCTCATCATTGATGTTTCTATTCTCTCTCCCTCTCCCTTCCTCTCTCTGAAACCAATAAAGACATATTAAAAAAACAACACATATATATTTTTTTAAAAGTATGCTTCTAAACTTTCTATACTAATGTTCTGTTAGTAAAACCTAAATAAAATATTTATTAATAAATCTTATGAATACCAGGATACAGCCACATATATCGAACAATGATTTGAGAACTATGGACAATAGAAAACACCTATCTAGTTAATCATAGCATCATCAGAATTTCCTGTGATTTTACCTAACTTCTATACACTTATTCAATTGCTTATGTCACCCATATACTTTATCTTATTTCTTTCTATAATTAATCTTCAATGTTCACCTTTAGGCTCACCACATTTTTCAAAACTTTGTACTAATTGAAAACAAGATATGGTATATACATCCACCCCTCTAGTTTAGTTGTTTAATCTGGCTCACATGTTTTGTAATCCATAAAAATGGACAAATATGCACCCATTGGGCTGCCATAGGGATTACATATATGATAGGAAAATGCTTAGCATGTACCAAATAGGAGCTATATAACTATAATATTTAGGATCTTAGAAAAGATGAGCTAAAGTGAAAATGTGTTTTATTAATAAGAGCTGCCATTTATAAAAATACTTACTATATAGAAGGCACTATATTAAATGTTTACATAGATAATTTCTTCTATCACTACCCTGGGCAGACAGTTCTAAGTAAACTCTTATTACAAATGAAAAAAGTGAGGTTTAATAAAATGAATAAATGATGTCTTCAAGATCACACAGCTACATTAGGAGTGAAGCCAGTTACCACTGCAAATAGTCTGACTCGAATGTTCTAAGGTTTTCCATTAATATCAACGATAAAAATTACTTTACTGAATCATAAAATTATTTTAATATTATTTATCCACTAAAATCAAGAATACTTCAATCAAACTATTTACAAGTAACATAATATGAACACACATAAACTACTGTACAAACATATTCCAGAACATGGTTTCACTCAAGATGTTCTGGAACTCACATTTCCACATTAAAAATACAATTTTAAAGAACTCATCTACTAGTATGACTTTCAAAACCATACTTTTAAACTGACCTGACTCTGAAGCATTGTTAAAGGTGTTTCTCCCTGTTCCATTGCATCAGGGTCACACAGCCAACTTTGTACAGGACGAGTTTGTTTCAAAAGAGAAAGGTATGCGTGAAAAACATCTGCCTTTACATTTTCTTCACGCTCTTTAAATCTGGATATCAGTGCAGGAGAGACGGTCTTGTAGAATTCTGCAAGCATTTCATGCCTTGTGCTAACTACAGCATCCAAGCACTTAGCAGCTGCACGTCTCACTTTCCAGCTCATGTCATCATCATCACTGTATTCATCATCACTCCCTAAAGAGAAGTTTTAACGTTAGGTTATTAATCATAGGAAAAGTTTATTGTTTAATACAGGAAGTAAATTCATAATTAAGATAGTTTTCTAACTTTTCACTAGCATATACAACAGTGGATAAGTTTATAAAGAACTAGAACTTAAACAGATCCAGTTAACTTTGATAAATTTACACATAAATTAACCTCTAAATAAAAACGATCATAATTGTGTTTTTAATTTGTTAAACATTTTCTCATTTACAGTGAGTAATGAGCTGCTTATTAACCCTTTAAAATCATTAACACATTAAACTTTAGAATATAAATATTTGTAAAATCAAAAATGCCCCAGGCTTTTAAACAATATGAATAAAAGTTCAAAATCAAACAATCAGGGAGTTTATAAGATAATCCATGAAAAAGACTTGTGGTTATAATTGATGTGATAAGAATGGCTATCAATCCTAGAACAATCTATAGAACTAATTCTCTGAGGAGAAAAAGTATTCTGACATCAGCTTTCTTTGTGACAAGACTTTTCACTAAATTTGTTAATGAGGGGGTTATTAGGAACAAATATGTATGTTCACAACCTTTCAAGATACTGTCTTAATGTAGTTTAAAGAAACTACACTGTCTCAATCATAACAAGAAAATTCTGCCCATGTAACAACAGAGCACCATCTTCTCCATACTTCTATTAAGACTTAAAACAATATTTCAACCATAAGCATTAACAATTCCATCTCATTTATGTATACTTGATAAATTTTGTGTGTGTGTAATCTTTGAAAATTATTTCTCCCTAACACCACCAGGATGAATCAGTTGGGTAAAATGAAGTCAGGAGGATGGCAAAAATATTAGCAATTCTCAGTGCAGTCCAAAATTATCTAACAACAATTTTGCTATTCTTAGATAAGACTAAAGCCGTGAAATGATTCCTCATTGGGGGAAAAAGATATCTCATCATTTACTTATATCCCAATTAGCCAGTGAAAGCTAAATGTAGCCTTAAAAAACCCTAGGATATATAATAAAATTGTCCAATCTCCAAAAGGTTTACTTAATTTCCTCTTAACACATTATAGGAAAACACAACTGAATACTGCTAAACCCAAGGCATCTGATCTATTTACCAATACCTATTTGAATAAAAATTACAAGGTACTATCAAAGCAAATAAGTGAAGTTTTTCTCATGGTAACTGAGCTATGAGAATAACTTTGCAAGAATATACTTTATTTAAAAAAAGGTTATAGCCCAGCCAGGTGTGGCTCAGTGGTTGAGCACTGACCCAGGAACCAAGCGGCCAAGGTTCAAAGTTCGATTCCCGGTCAGGGTACACGCCCAGGGTTGTGGGCTCAATTCCCAGAGGGAGCATGCAGGAGGCAGCTGATCGATGATGTTTCTCTCTCATCGATGGTTCTATCTCTCTATCCCTCTCCCTTCCTCTCTCTCTAAAAATCAATAAACATATTTTTAAAAAAGTTATAAAAATTCAAACATCCTAATCACTGAAATTATAATATATAACTGACAAAAGCAGCTGAAATTGGTTTATTTTTCAATGTAAGTACACTAAAAGCCAACAATAAAAACCTGGAACATATACTGCTACAGTTCTTTCAAAGGATATTTCTATTGGGAGCTAAGATTTCCCTTCATTAATACAACGCATTTATTAAGTGCCTACTGTGTGTCAAGCACTGTCCCAGGCACTGGGATAAAGCAATCGATAAAATAAAATTAAAACCTCTGCATTCATGACGCTTACATGTAAGGTGGAAAATAATTACAAAATGTCAGAAAGTGATTAAGTGTAATGAAGAAAATAAAAATGCTAAAAAGAGTATAAAGTAAGGGAAAAGCCCTGAGATGGGGTGAGGGGAGAGAAAAGTGAGAAAAAGTAATCAAGTATTATAACCCCAAAGTTTTTGGCCTGAGGAACTAAAAAAGAATGAAGGTGCCATTCTGAGATGGAAAAGGCTAAAGAAAAAGGTCAGGAAGGGGATGGAAGGAAGGTAGGAAGAAGATATTTTAGACATCTAAGCAGTAAATCAAACAGTTGTATATAAGAACCTGGAATTCACAGTAAAGATCTCAAATAAAGATAAAATTCGGATTTTCAACCAGAAGACTAGACGACATCAACAAGAATATAAGAGTATAACAGAAAAGTCCAAGGACTGAGCCCCAGAATAGTCTGAAGTTCAGTGGTCGGGGTGATGAAGATGAACCAGTATGGAGACTAAGGAGGAGTAATCACAAAGACAGTACTAGAACCAGGAGACTGTGGATGGTATCCCGAATGTTAAAAAAAAGAAATGCTGCTGAGACTGAGTAATAGGCAGAGTCAAACATTCGAAGCCACTGGCAATATTGTTCATCACTGGAAAACTGGATTCAAGAGGGAAGGAAAAGAAAGGAACTGGAAAGCATTCTTTTAAAGATTTCTGTTGTAAAGGAGAGAAACTGGGCAGTAGTGGCTAGAGCATAATATGGGATTTTAGAGGAGTTTTTGTAAGTTGTTTTTGTTTTGTTTTGTTTTTGTTTTTTTAAATATATCTTTATTGATTTCAGAGAGAGGAAAGGAGACGGGGAGAGAGAGAGAGAAACATCAATGATGAGAGAGTCATTGCTCGAGCCTGCAACCTGGGCATGTGCCCTGGCCGGGAATCAAACCCCAATCGCCTGGATCCGTGGTCAACGATCAACTGCTGAGCCATGCCCGGACAGGCTTGTTTTGTTTTTAAAAGATTAATGAAATTACAGGCTTTAGAGGAAAGCCATTATGTATATTCATTCAAAGAATCAAACTAAAAAGTATTATAAAATATAACAGGACCTTGGCCAATGTGGCTCAGTTGGCTGGAGCGTCGTCCTGTACACCAAAAGGTGGCAGGTTCAATTCCCAGTCGGGGCACGTGCAGGGGGAGGCGGGACGGGGCAACTGATTGATGTCTCTCTCTTTCTCTCTTTCCCTTCCTATCTCTAAAATCAATAAAAAAAATAACAACAGGAAATCCACCAACCCATATAACTAGTAACTTACCCATTTAAACATCTCTATTATGATTCTTGGAATACAAGCAAACAACAAAACATGAACAACCCCTACATCCTTGAAGTGCTACTCCTTTCCAGAGTAAATACAATTCACACAGCATGACATCAATTTTAAGAGCCTCAGAAATGTTTAAATTATTCATGAATAACCTAAAGTTAAATGGAGCCTCAAACAATATTTAGGATTTTTCATGAAAGTAACTATGTATAAAACCAACCACAATGCTCTAAATATGTATATCTACTGGTATAATTATAAAAATAACATTCATTTCCCTCCTTACCAAAACACTTTGTAAGAAATCTGAAGAACAAAAATCATTTATAATTGCTAGCCATGAGAAAAATACTAGTTCCATTTTTTTCTATTATTAAAAAAATTTGTTTAAAAAAAACCCTAAAAGGCCCAAAATGGCATCATTGGTGCCAAAAGCCCATGATACCAAACCTAAATTTAATACCTGATCTAACTGCAGTTCCACCCTTTACCAGAAACATAATCTTAATCAACTAGTATGGAATATTCTGGCCAAGCACCAGTAAAGTAACCTCTCACAGGAAGAAGAGGCAAGCTACATAAACGAAAACAATTCCCCTAAGAAAAGGTGTCCAGGCCCCAAAATAACCCTTTCTTTTCTTTCATAATAATTCCCTTGCCCCTCCTTTTCTTCTTATAAAATCCTTCTATTTTGTACAACCCTCAGCCCTTCTATTTCCTACTAGATTTATGAATCCCTTAATTAAAACCAATCCAATCTTTGAATTTACTGGGCTGAATTTTGTTTTTTAATGAAATAAAACTGGGACACAGTAATTTCTGTTACCCACTTTTCCACTCAACTTATTAACTGCTTTAATAAATATTTTTCTAGAACATGATTTTGAAAATATTGCATAGCAGTTCAATACATGGATGCCCCATAATTTATTTAATCAATTTGCTATTATTGAATATTGAGGTCATTTCCATTTTCACTATTATAAATAATAAATATACAAATAGTACAATTTGGGGTAAGAAACCAACTCCATCTTGAATACTGGTCTTTTATGATTACAAATAATTTTCTTCTACTTAATTTGAAATACCTTGGTCATCATCATCACCACCATCTGCATCCATGGCATTTTCATCTTCATCTTCGTCATCATAATTATAATTCGGATCATAGGTAAGATATTTAAGACAAATATTTATAATGGTAGAAACATGAGGATATACTTCCTTAGGACATCTGAAGAAACAAAAACTGTCTTAAGTAACTGAACTTTTCTCTCCTTGATTCAGTGCCTGCCACATTTTGCTTTGTTACCAAATTTTTTCCTCCCCTTTAATAGAGCATAAAAAAGTGGACCCCAGTCTTTTCAACACCAATGACCCTACATCTTTCTCTCCCATTGGCTCCATTTCTAAAAGATTTACTTTTCAAATTACTTATATCAATTTTAAAATAAACTTTAACCTTCACATTTTAAAATCTCTGAAGTCAGAATGATTTTTAGGGTTAACGTGGAGTAGTATAGAGAGAAATTTGTATACAGTAGTCCCCCCTTATCCATGGGTTATATGTTCCAGACCTCCGCAGTCTGTACTGCAGACAGTACTGAACCCTATCCCCCCCCCCCCATACATACGTTCACTTTTATGGCTTCTCTTTGGCATACTGGAATTGCCAGCATTACTACTCTTACATTTGGGGGCCATTACAGTCACGTGCTGCATAACAACTTTTCAGTCAATAACGGACCTCATGTATGACAGTGGTCCCATAAGATTATAATGGAGCTAAAAAATTCCTATCACCTAGTGATGTAAGGTCTTAATGCAATGCATTACACAAAGACTTACCATTCTGTTACAACTGCTTACAGTATTCAGTATAGTAACATGCTGTACAGGTCTGTAGCCTAGAAACTGTAGGGGAACAGAATTTGTCACCCCCAAATATGTCTCTTTGGCATAAGGACTGTATTAAGCTGGTTAATTGTAAGAAGTAGCAGACATGAGAGAAGCGCTGAAGACCAAATATAAAGTAACCTTTGTAAAAGACATTTACATTTATAATGGAAATCCCTATTTGTAATGGTTTCTCCCTGACTGTACCAGGAAAAAGGTGAAGGCCTTATCTCTAAAAAACCTTGTACCAGTGAAGGCCAGGACTCAAATCTCTGTAACAACCTTACCCTTGTTTATCATACTTTTCCTGGTAACCTCCCATAATTGACTCCCCCTATCCCTAACATCATCTTTTCTCTTCAACTGAAGATGGTATGTATCTAAAGGGTGGCTTCAGCCATTTTGACAAGTCAGTTTTCACGGGTCTCTCCTATGTACACGAGAAATATTTGTGGGTTTTCTCTTATTAATCTGTCTTATTACAAGGGGTCTCAACCAAGAACCCAGAAGGGTAGAGATAAAATTATTTTTCTTTCCCTACAGAGCAATAGGCTGTATACCACATAGCCTAGGTATGTAGTAGGCAAATACCATCTAGGTTTGTGTAAGTGCACTCTATGATGTTAGCACAAGGAGGAAATCACCTAATAAGAAACATCTCAGAATACATCCCCATCATTAAGTAGCACATGACTGTATTAAGTAAAAAAAAAAAAGCACTGCAATACTGCAACATGCAACAGTAGACCTGAAAACACAGACAGCTATTAACTAAAGGTTTGGTAGCATATGCAGAATGGATACGTTAGAAGACAGAATGGGTAGCATCCTCAAAGGATGGTTTGAGATTTCATTAAATTGCACCTTAAAACAGGGTGCAATTTAAAACTTATGAATTGTTTATTTCTGAAATTTTCCATGTAATATTTTCGGAATAGTTAGCAGATAACTGAAATCTCAGAAAGGGAAACCATGGATAAGGTGAGACTACTATATGCTGTATCTTTTCAACATATGACTAGAGAACTAAGCCCATATGAACTTGCTACTCTTTAGCAATTAGGATTATTTGTGAAAAAGCCAATGCACATTCATCTAGGCTTGGTCTTCTAGCTATATGTTAAGAAGACAGAACATAAAAATGCCCCAAAATAAAGGGATAATTTGTTTCTCAATTAAAAGGACAAAAATAAACCCCACAATTTCTGATTTTAACAATTTGATATGACTATAAAGCTACTTAAAACCATGAGTGGCAAGGGATTGCTGCAGATAGCAACCAGTGAAGTCTCAAGACACTATACCATGCTACTATACTGTCAATTCTAGGCAAAGGGGGGAAAATCTGTTACACGGCCCTTTCTAGTACATAATTGCAGTTTTTATTATTAGAATCAAGATTTTCAAATTGAGAACCACTGCCCTAGCAAAATGGATGTGACATACCTCAAAAACTGTTGAAAACATATGAAACAGTATATATTTATATATTTCTGGCCTGATTCCTGGCTGTCAGTAAAATAACTCATTTCTCCTCACCCACCTAATCTAGATCTTATTTTATTTTTAAGAAAAATTTTTATTTGAAAAAATAGAAATCTTAAAAACTTACCGTCTCACAAATGATTCAAAGGCTTGAATGCAGTACTCTCTTAACTCATCATCATCTACATTACAAAATTTTACCACCAAAGGAATTATCTTCTCAAGGTATTCACCTAAGAAAAGCATACTGGTTCTTAAAAACATTCTCTAATACTTTTTTTAAATTAAAGAAAATTTGAAAATATTTAAGTATTTCTTACCTATTCTATGGCCAGCTTGCCTACTAATAGCAGCAATACATTGTATGTAGGTTCTTGTTGTTGACATGGAATCATTTTTGGACAACTCTGACAAAAGATGTTCAATAAGATCTACAAAAACTATATTTCCACAGCTCATAACCAGATGGCCAAGAGCAATAATGGTTCTTTTCCTCACTGCAAGTCTAGGGCTGGTCAACTGGGGGAGTAGACAGGTCAGAATTGAAGGATGGAAATTAACAAGAAGTCCTCCTTGCCTTAAAATAAAATAAAGGAAGAAAATGACAAATAAATTCAAGATGTCTGAGCATTACTGAAATGTCTGGCCCCTGAACTCAGTATATTCAAAAATTAAAAATTTACATGACATAATCTAAATTTAGAATGAAAGGAAAACTAAATTCTTACTATCTCTACCAACCCAACTGAAAACTTGAACTAAGTGAATGTAGTTTTGAAATTTGTTTCCCTAAATTACCTTCTGGAATCTAGACCTATATTCCCATTTATAGGATATCCAACCAATAGACTTGGGAGTACATTAAAAAATAAACCACAATGATCTTGTAATTTTCCCCTTCCCAGATTTCTAAATTAATTTTCTCTATTGATAGCTTTTTCTCTATTACAGCTCCTTCAGGGTTCACAACTCAAAATATCAACACCTCTTGACTATCCTCTCTCCCTATTGTCTTTTCTCTATACATCTACAGATATAATATAAAAGAGTAAAACAAAACAAAGAAACTTTGATGAAATACTGAAGTCACAAATTTTATGAATTTACTTCTCAAAACTATATACAACATGCTTGCTATGCAACACTACATGATAAATATAATTAGCTTATTTCTCCCCTCACTCCTAACCACACATTTATAAAACAGCCACACTTAAAACATGGATAATTTTAGACCAAGTTATATTTATTAGAAGGGATTTTTAATAAATGCACATATTTATATTGCAAGTAGTATAAATTATAGGCATGTTTACCTGCTCAACATATCAGCCATAATATCCAATGCTTCTAGCTGAACAGAGACATCTTCCTGCTTTGCTATTGCACTGGTAAGACGTCCAGTAATCTTTTTACATACATTAGCAGCTAATGCAGAGCCTGCATGAATAAGAAACCAATAATCATTTCAAGGCAAGTATTTTTAATTCCACCTCACATTCACGGAAGCTGCCAAATATTCAACAACTTTAAATTTGATTATGAGACTGACTCAAGAGATTGATGTCACAAAACAAAACAGGTATTTCTCAATAAAAAAAATTTATTAGACAAACAAAAATTAGAGAGAATAACTGCAGAAAAAGAATACATGACCCAGGGAAAACAATATGGATTCAGATAGGCTCTATTGGACAACTATCTCTATGCATGGCATGAATGCCAACTACGGAATCAGTAGTAGCTGTAAGTGGTTGGAAAGCAGGAATGAGATTTTTCTCTACTGGAGTCCTCTTTACCAGTAACCTACACTTTTAAATTTCAGTGAATTAAAAAACAATGATTAACATGGTTTCATGTAAACTCTAATAAAATCCATTCCAATCCAAAGATTCCACAACTTCATTACAAAGTAAGTGTTGCTGCAGAGAATTCATAAATCAAGGTTACTATTTTAAAGTAGGTTTGTGTTACTAAAGTGAGGGAAAAATTTTTTGAAAGGAAGAACCTGAATGGTTAACAACCAGAAATCAGCTAAAAACAAACATGTTTTAATGAGGAGGAAAAAAAAAAAGGAAAATGTCAATATAGCTAATATAATTATAAATAACATACTTGAGTTGGTGAAATAACTAGTTTTAAGTTTTTAAAAAAATTACCAAGTAGCTGTAAGAGGCTCAACCTTACCTAAAAGATACTAGTAAACTGAACTATTTCACAGCTGTCTTAACAGTGTTAAAAGTTTTACATCATAAATTCCAATGCAAAGCAAAATTAATATTGAAAATTAAGAGCTAACCAGAAGTAACTCATGATTTTGGTTAACTTTTTCCTTACTGCATAGGATAGCATAACTATATTCTGTAGCCACGGTACGTAAACAATATTATATCTTGCTCCAACATAAGAATCCTTCAAAACAGTTATTCCTATGAGATACTTAAATTCAATCAAAATATTCATTTAAAACTGAATTTACTTTTAATCAAAAATAAGACTCTGGGCTTGTTTTTCTTAGTTGTTCCAAGAGATGATTACCAAAGATCTTTTAGGATAGACACCTCTCTTCCTCTCTGACCAGGAGGAAAAAAAAAAGAGTAGAGGAGAAATATCTCCAAAGGGAAATAGGAAGAAAAGCATGATCTTGCTTACTTACCACTGGAAGCTGGAGGAAGTTCTCCAATTACTGTTTTAAGGCCAATACTTGAAATATCTCGAAGTTGTTCTTTATCAGAAAGCATGTTAGTGCAGAGGGTATCTACAATTGTCTCTACTTGGTATTCCTTCACTTTACTCACTAAAGGCCCAAGGCTGTAATATAAAGAAAAGCAAAAATTTAAATCTAGATAAATATAAAAACTAAAAGAAACAAAGAGAACATTAACTTTCCTGCCTAGGACCTGTCAACACAGAGTAAACACACCATGCCTGAATCGTGAATAGTATGCAAATAAGGGTATACAAGAAATTCTTGATTCATAAGCTCTTTGCAGCTGGTTTCCAATCCCCCCCACACACACACACTGATTTCCATCATAGTACAATGAAACTTAAGATAGTACTACTTTGTATATGCTGTTCATGTTAGGATTTTATACTGTTAGGTTTGTATATAGACCCACTGGTTAAGGGGAAAGAGAAGTCATTGCTTTGTGTCCTTTCCCACAGAATTTAGCACATAATAGGTAATGTTGAGTGCATGACTACTCATTGAGGAGGAGCCATTATATTCAGGACTGTACTGAATAAAAAAGTATAGCCGCTATCACCAAAACTTTACCATCTGGTTGGTGAGGTAAGGAATTAACACGACTTTTAGAAATGACCTGAAGGTACTATTCTACACAAGTTTTGTAAAAAAAACCCTTTTAAACTCAATGTTATCTACAGGATATTGCACCTAAGAGTTTTTTAGGTACAGGGCTTTGATGGGATATAGTTAGAAGAGCATTTCATATACGAAGATCAGAGACTAGAATAAGTGAAATGCATACTCAAAGAAATGAGATAAAAGAACTGTTTGATACAGAAGGCAAATGAAAAACATAAGAGGAAACGTAGGCCCCTGGGACATTATGGAGAACCTTTAAAGTCAGACAAATTAATTTAAATGTGTTGTGGGAGCCGATGGATTTTCTCAAGCATAAGTGACAGAATAAAAATAGTTTAATTTGATAAATGCTCAGGTTAATGTTTCACATATATATGCTCAATAAATAAATGCTGCTTGACTAGAGAAGTAGTAAGGAGAGAAATTTGGGGAGTTAAGAAAGAAAAATAAACAAAAACGTTAAATCCAAGAATAGTCCAATTCAAAATGATGGCAGTGACAGCAAAGACATGGCATATATGGAGAGAGACACTCAAGATGAAACAATGAAAATTGGTAGTGAAAATAAAAGGAATTAAAAAATGAATTTAAAGAGTTCTAGCTTCCATTACTGACAAAATAGCTCCGTTGGACTAACTCTCCTGCAGGTAACAACTGTAAGGTCTCTACAACTATTATTTTAGAAAACAATTTAAATGCCAGATAATGATGAAACTAAAACCAGAGGAAAACTACCTACATTCCATATCCAGTAAAATTACCCTTAAAAAATGCAGATAAATTAAGACAATGTCAGTTAAAAAACAAGAATATATCGCCACCAGACCTATACTACAAGAATTGCCAAAAGAAGTTCTCTAGGCTAATGGAAAATTAAACCAGATGATAAGTTGGATTTATAGAAAGGAATAAAGATCACTAAAAATGGTAAATGTGTATACATATAAAAGGATACATTTTTTAAATTATATATTTTTTGCATTATGGACACACACACAAATATATAAAAAACAGTAACACAAAGACAGAAGAAAGAAAAGTGAAAATTACTGCAAGGTTTATGTAATTTATACCATGTGGTACAATACTAACTTTTAAAAGATTGTGATAAATTTAAGATAAGATGCAATTTATAATCCCTAGCCTAGTGACAATTTCAAAAAGTAATGCAAACAGCTATCTAAAGACCCCAAAGAACTTTTCTTTGCGTGGGTTGTACCTGTCAATATTTACCACATTAAAAATTAAAAGCGACAATAAACCCATTATATGTTAACATAAATAACATTTAAGAAAAATTATATTACCCCCAGAAATAAAAGTCAGAAAAATTTTACATTTTTGAAAATTAATTTGGTGCTTAAAACAACTGGATTCAATCTGTTGTAATATCATATATCACGTGGTCTCTGGAAAATTATACTGTGCACTTATGAGAAAAGGAGAATCAAAGGGAAAATATTCATATGTAATTATTCATATAATAGCCTTGATACTTTCAAGGTCACAGGATGTCCCAGGAACCCCCAAATCAAACTAAGAATTGCTGCTATAAAATATATGATTAACCCAAGAGGTAGCAGGGGAAGAAAACCAACAACCAAATAAAAACCGTAAGAACAACAACAAAATAAAAAACAAGAAGCAAAATGGCACACCTAAATCCAACCATATCAATATTGACAATAAATGTCAATGGACTATTTGATGTCTACAAAATACAGAATTTAAAAATAAAAAAAGAGATTAAAATGAAAGTAATATATAGAGATACACTATCCAAACATTATCTTAAAAAAGTTGGAGTGGCTACATTAATATAAAAGAAAATATATTTCAAGATATGGTATATTTAAAGAGAAATATTTTATACTCATAAAACAGTCAAATATCAGAAAGATAAGTACCCAGTCATACAGCTTTAAAGTACATGAACAAAATCAACATTAAAGAGAAAAACAGATAAATTGACAATCATAGCTGGAAATTTTAACACCCCTCGTTTGGTATTTAATATCAACAAAAGAAAAACATCACTAAGGATATAAATCTGAACAATACTATCAACTACATGACATAATTGACATTTCTAAAATACTGTACTCAAGTACTGAATACACTTTCTTTTCAGTGTTCAAGGAACATTCACCAAGACCTACCATATGCTGAACCATAAAACAAATCTCAGTAAATACACAAAACAAAGAATCCAAAAACCAAACAAAACCACCCTGAAATCTTAAAGAATATGGCTCTCTGACCATAATGAAATTAAGTTACAAACCAGTAAAAATAAAAACAAACATCTAGATGCCTTCAAACATTTGAAAATTGCTTCTAAATAATCCATAGATCAAAGAAAAATCACATCGGAGATTAAAAATACTTCAAAAACAAAACAAAACAAAAACAACAAAAAATAAATAAATAAAAATACTTCAAATAGAATGGTAATAAAAATACCAAAATTTATAGAATGTAGCTCAAGAAAGTACTTAGAAAAAAATATATGCTTTTAAATGTTTATGAATTAGAAAGGAAGAGTGAGAAGGAAAGTAATAATATGGATAAGAAATCAATGAAATAGGCAACAAATAATAGAGAAACTTAACAAACCATAAAATCAGTTATTTGATAAGAGTAGTAAAGTTGGTAAATCCCTAAATAGAGGAACTAAAGAGAAAAAAGAGAACAAATTACCAAAATCAGGATTAAAAGGGGGATAGTAACTGATGACAATTATTTAGGTAGAAAAGCCTGAAGAATCAACAAAAAAGTATGAGATATTGCAGTTCATGGTTAAAAGACTGACTCATTCTTGTTAGGATGTTGATTCTCTTCAAGTATTTCTATAGCTTCAACACAGTCCCAATCAAAATATGAGCAAGGTTACTTATAAAATAAAATAGAAATTGACAAACTGATTCTACAATTTACATGGAAATACAAAAATCAGTACTCTTTGGAGAGGAAGAATGAAGTTGTGCAACACATCTATGGGTCTACTCCAGCGATTCCCGCCCACGGGCAATTTTGTCCTCCGGCAGACAGCCAGTACAGGTACCGTTGGGACAGTTTTGGCTGTCACTAACAGCCCAGGGAAGAAGGAACGCTACTGGCAGGAAGTGGGGTCAAGGCCAAGGTGCTACTAAACATCCTACTGCACACCTAATAGCTCCTCACAACAAAAAATTACTTGGCCCAAAAAGTTAATAGTGCCATGGCTGAAAAAGCCTGACTACTCTAATAAAACAGTGCTGTACTGGCACTAGAATAGACATCTAGACAACAGAACAGTGATCCCACTTCTAGGAATATATCTTAAGAATCCTGAAACACCAACAGAAAGAATTTATGCACCCCATGTTCATGGCAGCACAATTTACAATAGCTAAGATCTGGAAACAGCCCAAGTGCCCATCAGTAGATGAGTGGACAAAAAAGCTATAGGACATTTACACCATGGAATACTACGCAGCTGTAAAGAAGAAGGATCCCGTACCCTTTGGGACAGCATGGAGGGACCTGGAGAGTATTATGCTAAGCAAAATAAGCCAGTTGGAGAAAGACAAACATCACATGATCTCACTCATATGTGGAATATAATGAACAAAATAAACTGACGAACAAAAAAGATCCAGAAACGTTGAAGCATGCAACAGACTGACATATTTCAGAGGGGGTAGGGGTGGGGGCAGGAAGAGATTAACCAATGGACTTACATGCCTAGATACATAACCCAAGGACACAGACAACAGTGTGATAAAGGCCTGGGGAGGGAGCTGGAGAGGGGTGGAGGGGGTCAATGAAGGGGAAAAAAGGGAACATCTGTAATACTTAACAATAAAGACAAATTAAGAAAGAAAGAAAAAGAATGTGTAACAACTAGTACTTTCATGTAAAATGGTACAAATATTTTAGGGAAAAATTTGGTAGGCTCTTAAAAAAATCAAAATGGAAAACAGCAATTTCATACTTAGTATTTTTCCATAAGAAATAAAGACACACGCACTGTATTAAAAAGGACTCATACAAGAATGTTCGGTGTATCTTTTATTCACAATAGCCAAACCCTAGAAACCAAATGTATAACAGACTGTGGTATTGTTGACTATTGTTTTAAAAATACGTCTTTATTGATTTCAGAGAGAGGAAGGAAGGAGGAGAGGGAGAGAGAGAAACATCAATGATGAGAGAGTCATCGATTGGCTACCTCCTGAACGCCCCCTACTGGGGATGAAGCCCACAACTGGGGCATGTGCCCTGATTGGGAATCAAACCGCAGTCTCCTGGATCATAGGTCAATGCTCAACCACTGAGCAACGCTGGCTGGGTGTGGACTATTAATCAGTAATAAACTCATAAAACAATAATACACCCATAAGCCAGACACAGAAGTGCACATACTGTATGAGTCCATTTAAGTCAAGTTCTACAAGAGGCAAAACTAATTTAAGATGAACAAAACAATGGTGACCTCAAGTAGGGATGTTGTGTGTGAGGTAAGAAAACAATTTTCTTTTTCAAATGTTTATCCAGTCTTTTGAAAAAAGGCCCAACTTTTCACCAATGATGCCTGCCACCTACCTTCATTATGTACTTTCCACTCTATTTTACTTCACTGGTCTATTAATGTCTCACTATCTCACTGTTTTGATTAGAGAAACATAACAGTATGTTTTCCTATCAAGTAAGGCTAATCAACACCCCCACTCCCACTCCAACTCCAGCACCTATTATACTTTTATAGTGTTTTCTTAGCTATCTTGAGCAAACATCCTGCCCCCTTCTCCTTCCCACCAAAATTTACTTTAGAATCAACTTGTCTAGCTGGTGGGCAAAAATTACTGATTTTTATAATCAGGCCAGCATTAAATTAACCTGGAGAAATTGAGTTATCCTAACCCAAGAACATGGAACGTCTTTCCATTTGTTCCAAGTACATTTGTTTCCAAGTACATTTTGGTTATCCATTAGGAGTATTTTTAAGTTTTCTTTCATGTAAGTTTTGAAAAAGATAAAATTGTTAAGTTTCTCTTTACAATACCCTCACTCAAGGTCACCACTGTAACATTTCTTGTTACATTTATTCCAAGGCATTTTGTCTTTCTGTTGCTGTAATAAATGAACATTTGTTTCCACATCTTCCAACTGGTTATTACCTACTTATATGAAAGCTACTGATTTCTGTTCATTAATTTTACATCCTGTTGCTTCACAGAATTCTTATTGTTTACATCAAAATTTTTCCCCCTATATTGACATATTTTCCCATGTACCCTTTTCAATACTTATGTGTCTAATTTTTCCCCCTTGTCTTACTGTGGCTAATAAATACCTTCAAAAGAAATGCAACAGGGACAGAGACACATCTTTGCCTTGTTCCTGACTCGTGTGTGGAGGTATCTGGTAATTTACTGGTATTTGCAATGAGGTATGAATGTGTATGTTTGTGAACTTTCAATGCTAAAAAGGTACTATCAATTCCATGTTATTAAATGTTTTACTTCAGGTAATGAATTATCTCTACTGAGATAAAGCATCCCTGGCCTCTTCTTCCCACTAATGACACATTAAATACAATGCTGGTATTTGGAAGGTGCTTCACTCCTCTATTTATCCAAAGTAGCCTAAGTGTTGGGTTTGTTTGTTAATCAAAATCAAGTTAAATCTTACAGTGCCTTGACAATTAACCAGGTAGTTTTTTCCTTCCTTTGATCTATTAACATGGTGAAATAAATGTATTAATAAAGCACATAATATTGAATTGCCCTATATTCTTGGGATGCACCTCACTTGACCATAATATGTTGCACTCAATATTTTTTTAATTTTATTTTGAACATTTAAATGGAACTGGCCTGTAGTTTTCTTTTTTAATGTTATTTTTAGTCAGGATTTATCATCAGTATTTAGTTTAAATAAAAGATTGGAAGGTTTTCATACTTTATGTTCTAGAATAGTACTAGAAGTATGGGTACTGGAATTGTATGTCCTTTGAGGTTTCAAGGTGTGTGTGAAAGATTTTTGGGCCTGTCTTTTGGATGATAAGTTCTTTGCCAATTTTATAAGTTTCTTGATAAGGCTACTTAGTAATTTATCTATCTATTGGGATTTTTCCTCCTCCAAGAATCAGACCTTGAGTTTTATCTCCTAATTTATTACTTTTCTTTATATCTTAATTCTTTTATTTTCTTGAATATGTGATTTCTCCCCCAACCCATTAAGTATAAAAGATCATCAAAAGATCAAAAGCTCAGGTTCCTATGAGTTAAGATTCCTACTCAAGTGGTAAAGACCTAAGTACCTGGAACAAAGACTACTTTTTTTGATTGTATTTCAAGGCCAGTAAATGTTCAGCATGTATTTTGAACAAAACTTTCTTTATTAAGCAAATGGCAAAAAATTTAAAATATGAACAATTTGGAATTGTTCTGCAACTTTAACATGTGTCTGTTGAAGACCTATTTTATTTTAAGCTTGCAAATATCCCAAGTTAAGGAAATACATATAAAAGAAAGTTTTTTTCTTGAATATATATATATATATATATATATATATTTTTAATGTCTCTTTATCTTTATTGTTGAGACCATTACAGATGTCCCCCTTTTAATCCCAATGATCCCCTCCACCCCACATCCATCCCACCCCCAGGCCCTCCCCACACCAATGGGCATCCAAGGGCCATGCCCATAAACATACAAGTTCCCTGATTAATCTCTCCCCTCCCACATCCCCCTACCCCCCTTCCCTCTGAGATCCCTCAGTTTATTCCAAGCTTCTATGTCTCTGGATCCACTTTGTTCATCAGTTTGTTTTATTATAGTCCACATATAAGTGAGATCATTTGGTACCTGTCTTTCTCTGACTGGCTTATTTCACTTAGCAAAATACTCTCTAGTTCCCTCCATGCTATGCCAAAGGCTAAAAGGTCCTAGAAATTCTATGCTGACCTATGATTTCTCACATTTTATGTAAAGGCTTAGCTCAAAACCAATTAAAAGTCTTTATAAGAAAATCCAATAAAGCAGTAATGAGACAATGCTTCATTTAACTGATATCAAATATTATGTGACATAAAATTCTATAATTTAATTTTATATGAAACTAAAGGTTATACTTACTAATAACTTACTACGTAAATTGTTAAGGATTTCTAATATTTGGTATGTATAAATTAAACAGATGCATTAACAGAATAAGTCCAACTTTCAAGTTTTCTTATTAGCATCATGCCTAACAAGATGCTCCTACTATATTATACACACGACAATTGGAATTCTCACAATTTTTAAGAAAGGTTCTTTGTAACTATTTTATCATCAGTGTTGATTTGTTTTAATGATGGTTTTAACTGCTGCTATTTTTTTTATTTTATTTTTTGCTATTTTTTAAGTCTTACTATTTTTGTCTTTACTTCCCTTGATCACCGGTTCTTAAATTTTTTCCACACTGGAATATAGAGGTGGATAGAGGCAGGTAGGCCTTTTAACAAAGCTAAAAAAAAATCAGGTCAGCCCGGCCAGGCGTGGCTCAGCAGTTGAGCGCCGACCTAGGATCCAGGCAATCCGGGTTCGATTCCCGGTCAGGGCACATGCCCAGGTTGCGGGCTCGATCAATAACTCTCTCATCATTGATGTTTCTATCCCTCTCTCTCCCTCTCCTTTCCTCTCTCTGAAATCAATAAAGATATATTTTTAAAATAAATAAATAAATAAAATATCTTCCTTTAAAAAAAAAAAAAATCAGGTCAAACAAGTCAGAGAACCACTCTTTCTGGAGTTTCCTATATGTACTTCTTAATAAAATACCATAAAAGGCTACATTTAGTCAATATAGAAACTATAAGAAAATGTATCATATGTACCAAGTATAAACACTAAACATTTACCACTCCCTAACTCCAGAAAGACATAGTACAAGATTAAGATAATTTACCAATTATTGCAGTATTTTAAATGTGCTAGAGGGCATAGTAAGCAAGTAAAAAAACTTACCATTTGACAGCTAAATTCTGTACCTCTCCATTTTTATCTTCCAGTAACTTCAAAATCATTTTCACTACTTTCCTTTCACTATCGTCATCCAACTTGATAGAATCTTTCTGCAGTTCTGTCATCAAATCATTTGTAGCCATAAACCTATCAAAAAATTAAAATTTGTCAAAAATTTAAATAAGTTATCATTACTCCAAATTACCTTCCCCAGGTTAGTCTTGATTTCAAATTTACTGATAGGACTATAGTGACTGATCTTTCATTCTAATTTATTGCATCACTGCTTTTAGGGGGAGAAAAGCTCCTTGTAACTTTTTCTTTGCATGTGATTTGAATTTTACCTAGGAAGCCTTTAATTACCAACATTAAGAATACCTTCCTAAGTATATTGTGTGTTGAGCTGAGGTCACATAATACAAATTACTAGGAAATTTCCAAAATCAAATTCTCACCTCCACCTCAACTCCCACCACTAGGTATCATTTTCAAAATGATGAGGTGATTCTAGAAAGTTGTTGCACCTGACACCCAAGCCCCTCCCCTTAAGAACCTCTGCCAAACATTTAAGACTAAACACCTCACAAAAACTCCCAAATGATCAACTGTCTAATCTCAGTTTTAAATGAAAGCGTTGATCAGAAGATAAAATAAGGTAAATAGATTTGCAGATTTTTCCTTATACCTCACCAGACAATTGTTTCAAAAGTAATTTTGCAGAATATTAGATAATCACATTGAAATCAAGCCCCCAAATCTGTTTAAAGACCAATGAATTTTCCCCATAATTCTTGGCTCCCTTCTACCTATAAAAAGAACCTAACTGAAATAACTACTTAATGCCTTTTTCTTTTATTTGAACTAGATCCTGTTTGAGCAGAAATTCAATATTTTATGTTACAAGCAGAAATATGAAAATCCACGTTTAAATCAATTAAAAAACAACCATTAAAGCTGAAACGATAAACAGCTATGCATATAGCCTGGCAATGTAGGCACTAAACTATGTGGCAAGGATTTGGCAAAACAACTTATTAATTTAGCAACTCATTACTTATACAGCAATTTAAAGATAACTCCAGTAATTAGTGTGTTCATTTAATGCTGATTTCACAAAGTTTTAAACTATATGCAAGCACAATTTTTATCAAATTTTGTAAAAGTGGTTATAAAGAAAAGCTTATGTTCAAATTGAGACAACACAAGGTAAATTAAGCATGTACTTTTAAAAACTGGACAGTTCTCCTTATTGGAAGTCCCCCCCCCCCCATTTATATGACAAACCTAAATTAAAACCACACAAATTCTGGAAAGTAAAATAAAACAAACTGAATAGCACACGAATGCAGGTACTTCTAAACATAACACATTAAAAGCATCTTAACCATTTTACTTAGATAAAATTTTTAAATAACCATTGTAATTAGCACCTCTAAGAATCCCTAAAATGCTAATCATCTGGTTAAAGAAAAACATAATGATTATCAATTTCAGTAAAAAAGCAGATAATCTCAATGTAAATAATTGTTTTATGGTTCTGAAGTGATTCTACTAGCATACAGATTCATTCATTTAATCACTGCTTATTATTCTTATATTCTAATAACTCTACTGATTTTCAAAAAACAATTAATAGTTAACATGTTAAAATGATGACCTGCAAAACTAACAATAGATATTTTTAAAAATCAGAAAAATTGGATTCTGTAGTATGAAGTTGTAAGAGTTACTTTTTATTTTTTAATTTTTACAAAAATATATCTTTATTGATTTCAGAGAGAGGAAAGGACAGGCAGAGAGAAAGACAGAAACATCAGTGATGAGAGAGTCATTGATCGGCTGCCTCCTGCACGCCCCTGACTGGGGATCGAGCCCACAACCCGGGCATGTGCCCTGACTGGGAATCGAACCCTGATCACCTGGATCCTAGGTCGATGCTCAACCGCTGAGCCATGCCCGGCCAGGCTAAGAGTTACTTTTTAATAATGACACTGAAAACTAAAAAATTCTGAGAATTTCTTCCTTCTGTTAATATAAAAAAACTATACTATAAATCTTCTTATAAGGAAATTGACCATTATGAGAGCTGTCCATGGCAGATTCAAAAGCCAATTGGTAAAATGTCTCTTGAGCATTTACTCTTTTAGGTATGGCGCTAATGGCTGAGATAATAAACACAGAGTCAGTCCCTTTCTCTTAACTTTTTCATCTACTATGGCAGACAGATAGGTAAAAGGACAAATCTCAATCTCACCAGTTTTTTAAAACAATACTCAAGGGCACCTGACAATGACCAACCAAAGAACTGATGGCTAGTTTGAGTCTCAAAGGACTAACAGGGGTTTGCAATGGGAAGGCTGGTTTGGAATTTAAAATGTTTTCTCTGTGTGTGGGTGGTGAATACATACCTCAGAGTAAAGGACTAAGGAGCAGTTCAGTGGAAAGCTGATCTGGTAACCAAGAGGGCAGGCAGCGTATACCGTGTGGATATGCTGGACAGGGATGATTCACATCCAGGTGGGGCACAGCGGGATAGTGAGAAAGCTCAAAACAGTGCTCAATTTAAAACTTATTAACTATTTATTTCTGGAATTTTCCATTTAACATTTTTGGACCCCACAGTTGACTGTGGGTAACTGGAAGTGCAAAAAGTGAAACCGTGGATGAAGAGGCACTAATGTATCCTCTTCTTAGTCTACTTAGTCCCTCGTTTTATGAATATTTGTGCTTTTTGTTGGTAATTTTGCTATTTAAAATAACCCCCAAGCGTAGTGCAAAACTGCTGTCTAGTGTGCCTAAGTACAAGAAAGCTGTGATGTATATCCCAGAAAAAATTACATGTGTCAGGTGAGATTTGTTCAGGCAAGAGTTATAGTGCTGATGGCCTTGAGTTCAATGTTATCAATCAACAACACATATTACATAAGGTGTTTTAAGACAGAAACACACATAAAACAAAGTTACAAACTGGTTAACTGATGAAAATTCTGTGACTTGCTCATAGAAACCTAATCCTTTATTTCCCCTAGGAGCAATGGTTTGGTATTTGCTAACTGAATCTTCATGGCAACTTTGAAAAATGAGAACCAACTCTGAGATTTACAAGGTTAAAATTAACAGGTCTTTGAAATGGATTAGGTATGGGGATGGAAGAGATGGGTTAGGAAATGGACAAAGAAGTAAGAGGAAAACCACAGGACTCAAGTGTTACAGTTGACTCTGTATCCTGACCAGTGTCTTAATGTTATTGAAGAGCCACTGTCACATCAGATGGTTCAATCACTCATTTTACAAGGGAAAGGATTAATAAGCCTGGTTCAACTACAGACTACACTGAATGGCCACTTCTCTGATCTGAAAGAACAAAATATCAGCAATAGTGAAAATGTGAACATCATGAATTAATGTCCTGCAGCCCAAATGCACCTGCCTTTGGCCAAAAATGAAGACTGGGAAAGAAAAAAAACAGCAATCCCTGAAGTCTTGGAACTGATCTGAGGCTCATAGCTAAACCTCAATGTTACTTCAAACTGCTCTGATGTTTACAGCCAAAGCATATTGTTTCCTGGACATATACAACCTCACAGAACAACCGTATCAGACAAATTCACTTAGCAACATAAAATATCAAAAAATTTCCTCCTCTCTGAGTAACTGCTACTTCCTTACCAATTACAGCTCTTTCTCTGCTTTAGCCTTCCCTACCTGTAACATTAAGATGTCCAGTGATAGAATTGCCCCCAATTTCAAACAGCCAATCTAAAGCAAATCTCCCTTCCTTAGACCTTTCCCAAAATTACCCAAATAGGTCCCAAAACCTCTTGCTGAGACATCCCACAGTGTGTGTGCTCCCTCGCTATAAAGTAATAAACCTAATTCCTATATGAGAATTCAAGAAGGAAAAAGTGGTAAACTGCTTACATATCAAATAGATGAGTAAAGAAAATACCCACTAAATTAGTTACATGAAGACTGTTAGGAATTTTGGGGAAAGTAATTTCAGTGAGCTTAGGTGGGCAACAACTAAGAACTTTAGTTTATCTTGTAGTCAATGGGAATTAGTGGGGAAGACAATGATCAGCTGTGATATTGAGGAAGACAATTCTAATGGAAGAGTTACCAACAGATTGCACTAAAAAGAGGCCTCTAGCTGGCTGGCTGGAGTGTCATCCCATGCACTGGAAGGTCATGGATCTGATTCTGGGTCAGGGCACATACCTAGGTTGTGGGTCTGATCCCCAGTTGTGTATGGGAGGCAACCTATCGATGTATCTCTCATATCAATGTTTCTTTCTCTCTCCCTTTCTCCCTCTCTAAAATCAATGAGGGGGAAAAAAGAAAGAGGCCTGAGATAGGGAGACTAATTTGAGAAATACTCATCATGGGACCAAAGAAGAGAAGTAAGGTAAAAGGGTAACATCAAGGTTTTCCAATTGGGACATTTGGTGGATGGTAATGTAACAAGACCAAATAATAATAATAATGATAATAATAATGGATTAATTTAAGGTGGGAGGGGGGAAATTAAGATGTTAACTTTCAGACTCACGGGGGAGTCCCACGTGGATATAACTTACAGGCAGTGCCATTCATTCATTTATTCAACAAATATTTTGGGGGTATTATCATTAGGAACTGTGCCATGCTTTGGAAACACAGTTATGAACAAGACAGTTATAGTCTGGAACTTACACACCTGGCTTATTCTACAGAACTGAAAGCTCCTTGAGGAGAGAACTTACTCACCTTTAGTAAATCCAAAGCAGAGAAGCTTAAATAATGGTAGAAATAAATACCTTGTACTGCACAATGAATAACTCTCACAACAACACTTCCTCTCATGTGTAAACACAATTTTACCCTTGTGGCCAGCTGCACCAAAAATCTAAGTGATATGGGCCAAATGCATCATTCTGTGAACCAATTTTCTTTCAAGGACCTTATACACACCCCAAGACTATCTAACTTTTTATTTATTCCCTTAGAGACATTAATTAACTTGGGACAGCCTTAATATTATTCATGTAAACAAAACTGATTTTTAGTCATCTTTCTTCTTCCTGGTTTCCTCAATGAGGTCCCTTTCTCCTCTTTTTCAATGGTGAGCTGTAATCATTGCTGATAATCAATGTTACCAGTATACCTATATCAAGAAAAATCATATAAGTGAAATCAAGTAACTTACTGCCACCAACCTGCAAAGTACTTAAAAATGCCTCCAAATCACCTTCTTAATCTCTACAAATCTATTTCTTCTGATTAAACCTACTTTTTTCAAGCACAAGCAGTCCAGATAACTTCACTTAGTATTTCCTGTAATATTACTGTAAATGCTCACACAATACTTTCAGCTATGTTATAGGATCTCTAATATCCCTTCCAGCTCTGAAAACCTGATTCCATTTAACAGGACTGAGATTTTTATTAGCATTTTAAACAGCTTTCCAATATCCAAAACACATAAGTAAATACAATAGGAAACACAAACCATTATCACGCTAGGAAATTCTACAATACAATGAATTATTTTAGACTGTATAAAATGGTATTTAAAAAAATAGATTGGTAGATTTTATACAGTATTCTGGAGCAAACTTCTCCAAATTCTTACATGCTTTTTTCCTTAACTCTGGAACTAAAATCCAATTCAACTAAACAAGCATCTACTGAGAACCCACATGGTCAAGGCACTAAACAGAATGAAGGATTACGTTCAGTAAGACAAGGTTCCTATCCTCAAAGAGTTTCAAGAACAATATTCGTTCCTCAGATACAGTCAAGATTATCTAATCCTTCTCCCCCAATGAAATTTTGTACAGTGTGCTTTCACAATATTTTCTCTACCTATAATTTAAAGACCTGCCAGACACTCAAGACACTCCACGAACATGAATCTTCTTACTTTCATCTTCTCTGCTACTTCAACCTGACAAGGACATATTGCCATGGGTTACTCATCTTTTTTCACAATAGTGTCTTAACCATTCAACAAGCATGTAGTGAGGGCCAGCACCAGAACTTCAACTTTTAGTAGTCTCTCTTAGGGACTTACTAAAAGTGTCTTCCAGCACAAAACATTCCGCAAGTCTAACGTAGAAGAAACTGAAATTTAAGGCCTTACTTTTTATGTCCCCTAGTCAAAACCCTAGAGAAATAGCATAACATGGTCGTTAAGAGTTCATGCTTGGAGATATCTGAAAAGCCCAGATCTACTAGTGTCAAACTGACCTGGGGCAAGTATTTACATCACCATTTCAGTTTCCTCAGCTGTAACAGATATTGCTAGTATCTACTGAACTAGAGTTGTAAGCTGGGTGGTTTCAGGTGGTTGGAGCACCCTCTGGTACACCAAAAGGCTGTGGGTTTGATCCCCAGTTGCACCCTCTCCCTTCCTCTCTCTCTGAAAAATAATAATAATTTAATCCTTGGGTGAGGATTAAAAAAAATAAATAGGATCAAGTGTATAAAGCCCATATTTACCATTAATATTAACTATTGTGAACAGAGAGATAAAGAATAGTAAATTTTTTCTTTAGCTCTTGATTCCTTGTAATATTTTAATTCAGTTGGTGGTGAAGTATATAAAAATAAAAGCAGAACTTCATTATCTCAACCCATTGAATATTCAATATTAATACAGTATTCATAAATGGAGCATTCACATGATTCAGGCACACTGAAGTTTGCAGTCTGATATCTACAGAATCACCTACCTACCGGCACTAAACCTTAATATATATCCCACCTCCAAATAATATAGAATACTAAACACGAAAGAAAAGGGCATTAGTTGTTTTTTTTTTTTTCAATAAATTGAGCCTATGACTTAAGTCCTACAAAACAATTCTTTTAAAGTGCTGACATTTCAAAACTTTGAAACCTGCACCTATTTCTTTATCTTCTTTGCATTAATGGACAATGTAGTTATCCACAGAAACCTGAAATTTCGGGCCTATAAGGGACCTTATGTCTCTCAAGTGAAAATTTAATTCCAAATTAAGTAGCTTGCCCATGATCTCACAGATATTTCATAACAAAAAGTCCTACATGACAGAACTCATATCTTGAAAGTAGGAGGTTTTCTGTTTGGAGACTACCACGAGAAGAATGTTTTTCTTCCTCTTAGATATATTTTTTTCCCCTTAGCACGAGGTAGAGTGGTTTGCATGTTATATGCTCTACAATGTTAATTAGCCTTGTCCTCATCATCCTTCTAGCCCTAGGTACTTTAAAACATGTAATGGGAAAACTGTGATATTTACATCAAAATAAACAAGTAAATAAATTTCTAATGAGAAACATACAGAAAAATCTTCGAAATACTTGACTTCAAATGCTCACTATTTTAATTAATCTCTTAAATGTCTGTAATTTAATATATTTAGTGCTTTCATTCTAAAGGCTACCACAAGTCTTTAAAAAAAAGTTAATAAAATTTCTTAATGATGTCAAATCACTGGAAGTCACTTATTGTTCCTAAACATATCTTCTACCTAAAAGTATCTTCTGTAATACTCATCAACTATTAGAAATATTTCAATATTACACTTTCAGGAGAATAATCTTCCAAACAATGTTTTGATTTATTCCAGCCCAAACTGATAGACAATCCTTATGAAGCTCACTAACTGTAGCTTAACATCAGAGCATTATTTCTTAATATAGTTTAAAAAGCAAAAACCCAAGCATGTGTATATTTTTGCCTTTACTAGAAATTAAAGAAAGCTTCAGTCAATAATTACATATGCATATTATCACATTTTTTGATTTCTATGTTCTAAACATATCACCCATACACAAGTCTGACTAGTTGAGCAAAATTGTACTATTATAGGGAAAGTGCCATCTTTGAACACAATCAAAATGAAATTCAGTACTTTTACAGAATGAGCCAAACTGACAAATGGGAAGAAGGGGATCACACCATACACTCTACTAGCTGAAAGTTAGTTGAAATGTTTACTGAAACTTCAATGGTTTGTGTTAGGACCAAGAAAAGCTCCAAATGGAAGTAAAGAGCATTCAAATCCTTAAAAAATAAAAAAAAACAAAACCCAAAAACTTTTATTTCCCCTACTAATCTTGATTTTGGCCGTAGAGCTACACAAATCTAAATATCAAAATACCCCAAACAAACATGTCTCCTCCCAAAAGTCACAACACTAAAATCTTTAGTATTAGCAAACTGGATTTTAAAAGTTTCAAATGCAATACTAAAAAACTCCCTAGGTAGCAACTTTCTAAAAAATCACTTGGCTTTGAAGTCACACAACTAAAACTGTATTTTATTGGCAATTTTAATATGCCAGCACATCAATTTAGTTAAGAACACAATCTCTACATTTATCATGGTTCTTGTTTCACAAATAGGGAAATTTCTTACTGGCATATAAGGTTTAGACATGTTTTCAGGTGTTAAATCGTACTGTTCATACAATAAGTAAATAAATACACAAATAAATAAGTAAATAAGCTCTTCAACCACAATCTTAATAGAAGATTCTATATCCTCTCTTTTAAAAATGCACACAAAATACAACCACTAAGCCTTAGAGAACAAAACGAGTATCAAATAAATAATACTTTTTTTTTAGATCGAGAGCTTTTTTATTTTGTGATGGGATGGAAGGCGGGAAGAAAGAGTTGAAACAATTACTGTAGTGCAAAAATGAAAGAGAAATCAAGATAATCTATGAAAATATAACACTTTTTCAATATGCATGCTACCAAGGTTAAGAACGGACAGTACAAGTCTCCTGGAACAGAACTGCTATCATATTTACCATCCCCATATTAGAAAACGCTTCTTTCCAATAAGATCCATTTGCTTGGTTTACTTTCTGTTTAAGGTTCAGCAATTCACCTTTCTGGCAATAAATTCTGGATATAAAAAAATAAAACCGAAACCCCGAGTTCTTGCTTGGGTTTTACCTGACAAGGGAAAATGACAGAGATGCTGGCGGGAAAACCCTACGAGTCAAGTTTCCTCCATCCTGGCCACCCTACCCCCTTCCCACTCTCTAGAATGAAATAACCCAAAGAAAAAGTTTATAACCTAATCCGAGAAGAGCTCAGAAACAGAGAATTGTTCAAGATGAATGCACCGAGGCCCACTCACAACTGCGGGAAAGGAGGAGACAGCGAGATGCCCGAGTGGGCTGCAGCTCCGGCCCCAGCGAGAAGGGCGGCCTAGCGCCTCCGGCGGGCCGGCGAGTAGGCCGGGCCTCCCGATCTCCCAGCCTAGAGCAACTCCCTTCCCCACAATATGAGTGATTTCGCCCCTTTTCGCTGCCTGGGACACGAAAATCATGTCGCGTGTGGGGGAGGGAAAGGGTAGCAAAGAATGCGGAGGGGACGTTTGGGGACACAGAAAAGGCCGAGGACCAGCGGCGGGCAACGGCCTGGAGAAAAGAATGGGGGGAGGGGGTTACAAGGTGGGAGAGGCAAGGAGACTGCCGGGATCCGGGACCCGAGTGGCGGGATGGGGACTTGGGAAAAGCGGAGAAACCGGTTCAGGCCAAAGGGGTGGGGCAAGGCCTGTGTGAGGGCTAGGGCCGCGGATAGGGGTCCCCGAGGTGGGTTTAGGGTCGGATTTCGGCCTTACCTGAAGTCCTTGTCACTGGATGTCATTTTTTCCAGCAGATTGGAAATGTGGTACGAGGCGCTCGCCATGTTGACGGCCTCGATCCCGCCCGCTGGCGCTGCAGATGCTGCTGCCCGCTGCCGCCGCTGCTGCTCCTCCTCTTGCTCGCGGCGGTCTCGCTTCCAGGGTCGCAGCGCGACGCCGAAGCTGACTAAGGAGGCGCCTAGACGGGATGCCCCCTCCCCGGCGAGGCGTGGGCCTGTCCCGGGGACAGCAGAGGCTGCGAGGCCCGCCTAACGTCGGCGCTGCTCGCTGGAGACCGAGCTCATGGGAAGCGAGGAGTACAGCAGGACCTCTGGGGAGCCAGACACTTCCACTCCGGCTCGGCTCGCTCCCACTCCCTCCGCACTCTCTCCCTAGGGCAAGAGGCCAAAACCCGCCTCCTTCGCTCCCGGGGCGGGGGCGGCAGACGCGGGACGCTACGGAGAGCTGAGGTCAGGGTTCATGGAGGTCTCCCCACGCACGCTGCAGAGACGCTAGTTAAAGGGCAATCCTGTTGGAGGAGGCTTGTGTCAGTCTTCACGTCTACCGCCTTTGAGGAGGCACGACCACGACCCAAGGGGGCTGTTCTCGCGAGACTTAAATGCGACGGTTAAAGGATGGGGGGGCGAGTGGGATAAGTGTGCTTTAATCTAAAAATAACCTGACTTTTTTTCTGTAGGACAGAGAAAAAGTTTACATTTTTTAAAGAGGAGAAGGTCTGGAATTCATGCTAATTAAAGGGCGAGCCTGGAAACCAGCAGAGGAATTACTAAAAGGAGCTTTCATTTTGAATCGGACGCGTGGCCTACATTGCTTTAACCACGAAGGTATAATATTGCCACGTGAAAACCACAAATCCCAGGATTCAGTGGGGGAGGGGTGTTACCGTGGCTCGGGATGTGATTGGCTGGAGGGACTTCTCTTTATTGGCTCCCGCGGGAGGGAGGGATGCTGGGATCTGCAGGCTGGCGAGGCGGCGATGGTGGAGAGAACCTTTAGGTCCCCGCGCGCTGGGTTTGTGTAGCTCCTTCGGACTTTCTCGGCTTTCGCTGTTCAGGGACGTCTGCAGAGCTAGGCTGTTGCGGTTTGGGCAGGCGCGCTGCGGATCAGTCGTTGTTCTTGGCAAAGGCGTGGTAGCGACTTTCCAACACTGACCCTTGAGAGTGATGGTCGTAGCCGCCTCCAAAGGCAGCAGAGCCCCTGGGCACATCCTCCCGTGCTGCGTGAAGAGGCCGCCGCCTAAAGCGAGAAGGACGAGCTTAAGATGAATGGGCCAGCGACTGATGGTCGTCTTCAGGGCTTATTCGTTTTGTTCAGAAGAGCTAAATGGCTACCCTCTGTAGTCGGTTTTTGTAGACCTGATAATCCTACAGCTGTGTACCTCACTGTGCCCAGAGACGTACACACGCAGCAGTCACAGACTAGATACGAAGTCCCTTGTTTTAGTATCGGTGTTTCTTATCCGCTTAGCTGGAGCCAGCGGCAGGCCTTTTTGAAAGAAAAAAGGGAGAAAACCCAGTCAAGAAAAAAGGGAAATTCAATCTCAGTTTCTTACTGCGCCTGTTAAAAAAATAAAAACTTTAAATAGCTCCTTTCTTCCAAGTATTAAATCTGACCTTTTTCTACTGTTCTTTCCTATAGCTGCCGACTGTTGTTCAGTGTCTTCTAAAAGCGAGGCACTGTTAGAGGCAATAACAGTTAAGACAGATGACTCGGGATTTGACCTCTTAATCCATACCCACATTTTTCCTCATTACTCTTGTTTACTCCCATGTATCCTTTTACTTTAATACTGTTTTTCTCCCCAGTGGTACCACATCTCTTCCCTCATTTTACCCGTCAGCTATCATTAGGTTCCCTGAGAGCTTCAGCCACAATCAGTTCGCTTCTGCTCTGAACGACCCACATACACGTCACACAAATAATCCAGTCATTTATCTTGTGTGGACCCCAAGGCTTAAAATCTGCCATCTGGTGATAACCCTTTCTTTTAGCCTGAATCCAAGCCGTGTGTAAATCCTTTCATTTATCAGTTTCCAACTGAACCATAATATTTGTAGTCAGACAGCTAGAGTATAAATCCTGTTTGCTGCCTCTTACTAGCTGTCTCAGGCAATTCACTTTTAGCTCTCAGAGCCTGAGTTTCTTCGTGGGTAACACGACCATCAGAGTATCACCCCATGGGGTTGTTTTAAGAATCAAATGAGTTTAGTTTGCTTGGGCTGTCGTAACAAAATACCACCGGCTGGGTGGCTTAAACAATAAAAATGTATTTTCTCTCAGTTCTGGAGGCTGGAAGTCCAAGATCAATGTGTCAGCAAAGTTGGTTTCTCCTAAGGCCTTGGCTGGCACACGACCGCCTTGTTACTGTGTTCTCACACAGCCTTTTCTCTGTATGCTCTCACCGGTGGTCTCTCTTCTTACAAGGAAGCCAGTCCTATTGGATTGGGCCCCACCCTTTTAACCTCATTTAACCTTATCAGTGTTCTTATTTAATCTCAATTACCTCTCTAAAGGCCCTATCTCCAAATTCTTTCACATTGGGGATTAGGGCTTCAACATATGAATTTGGGGGGGAACACAATTCAGTCCATAACAGGTATCTCATTTAATGTACTCAGCACACTGTCACGAACATAATAATAAAGTTTATAACTAATTTTTTTGGCACACTTACAAAGGTAATGGTAAGCATTTAATAAAAGTTGGCCATTATTATTATGTTCTCTCAGTCTTTTACTTGCCCCATCCCAAACCAGTCTACATACACAGTTTTTCAAACTGTTGTTTTCATTGTTTCCAATTTTAAAAGTTCAGTGACTATTACCAAATAAAATCCAAATGTTTTGCCAATCAGTGGTCTCCTTGATCTGTCACTATCCCTTTCTTTCTGACCTTTCTCTCACTATTCTAATATAGGAATTGCTCCCGTCAATTTCTTTGTTGAGTCCCTCAAAGACCCAGCTCCCAAGTTTTTGTACATCATCATCATCACAAGCACTTACAGATCAGGTGCTGCATTAGCTCATTTAACCCACATTTTGACTATGAGAGGCACAGAGATTAAGCAACTTGCTAAAGGTTACCAATAAGTTACACTCAGAGTGAAAACCCAGGCAGTGTTGCTTCAGAGCCTGTATTCCAAACCTCCATACTGGAATGCTTCTCCCCACCTGGGATGCCTTTCATATCCTCTGTCTCCCTTTCAAAAATCTTGAACCAATCATAGTGTTTATATGCTAGATAAGAGCATAAGTTCCTTAAGAGCATAAGTTCCGATAAGAGCATAAGTTCCTTAAGAGCATATATCACCAACTTTAAACCACTTATGCTTCTTCCAAGTACTTAGCCCGTGACAAATTCATAATAGGCACTCAATAGTATTTAATTTTATTTTGTGTTCTTGACCACTTAGAGGTTTGATTTGTGTGCCACTGAACATAGCGTGTTAATAAACAGTGGGAAAATGCTTTCCTTTAAGGATCTGTAAATGCTAAATTAATTTAAGTACAAAGGAAATAGCCTAGATAAGACTATCCTCTAAAAGGTTTCTGTCTAGTCAATGTTCAAATAGAATAATGCGACAAGAAATTTGAAAGGGGAAGAAAAAATGGAGTCCTTCGAGCTGTTGGAAGGTTCTTCAAATATGAACCAGTAGTTTAGCTTAATTCACAAACATTTATTTTGTGCCTACACTATGTTAGGCACTAGATTCTGGGAATGCAAAGATAAGCGAAACAGCCCTAGCTGGGTGGCTCTCAGTTGGTTAGAGCATCTTCCTTTACACCAAAAGTTTGAGGGTTCAATTTCTAGTCAGGGCACATACCCAGGTTGTGGGTTTGGTCCCCGGTAGGGCATGTATGGGACGCATGACCTGGCCGGGGACCAAACTCACACTGATGTTTGTGTTTCTCACATTGATGGGTTTTTTTCTCTCCCTTCCTCTCTCTCTCTAAAAACAAACAAACAAAATCAATAAAAATATATCCGTGGGTGAGCATTAAAAAAAGATGAGCAAGACATGTTCCTTAATTTTGAGGAACATTCATGTTGACCGAATATTAAATTTTATATCATTTTTTTTTGTATTTTAGGCAAAATTGAGAAAATTGCTTACCATAAGAATAGAATTAAAATAAATTTATATTTATATTCTAGATTTGTAATGAGAAATAGGTCCTGAAATTGTGTTTAAAATGTTTAAATATGGTAAGACTGGGGTGAACTAAGTTTTTAGAGAGAAATATCAATTAAAGGGGAACAGTGGGAATATTGCATCACTGATTTATTGACTCGTGAAGTTGTTGGGGTACCAGCATGAGATACTACTTTGTTGTTTTTCAAACACACAGTAAACATTTTTCATGGCTCTTAATGACATATTGGACAGACCCCACAGCTTTCCCTTTGAAGTCTGAAAATGCCAATCAAGTTTAGTCCACTGCCCATCTTGATAGCCCCTTCTACTTCTAGATCCCATAAGGTTAAGGAGGATGGCAAAAGAGAAAAGGGGAAAGAAGCAAATTTTCTTCATTTAATTGGTATTGTTATACTTCTCTCTTGACTCTAGATACCATCTGGCAGACGCCTACATACTGTCTTGTGAGGGTCAAGGTTGTGACTTATTTCAGTGTCTTTCAGAGATCTTTCCTGTGCATGCTTCCATGACCTAGCACGCCTGAGCACTCCTTAGCCCTCTAGGGAACAAGTAGTACTCATAGATGGGGTACCTCAAGAAGGCACAAGCCCAACTTGTTTCAGAGGGATTGTTCACTTGGCCAGCTGGAAACTCATGCACCCCTGCCACACCACATGAAGGTAGGCACTGCTATACCTCTATCCTGCCACTTGTCTCCATTTCTCTTCTTCCCTCCTCAATTTTGCACAGATCAGTAGGTGGCCAACCAAAGGATGAATAATCTGAAGTATTGGGGTTCCAATGAGAAATGTTTCTTTATTGCTTCGTTTTTTCAATCACTGCTTTCAAACACACTCTGTCATATATTTTCCTTCACCCTTAATAACGTCTTGGGCAGACCTCAAAGCTCTCCAGACCCTTCCCTTCCTGCAAGGGTTCTCATTTCCTCTGATTGGTGGGGTTTTTTGTTTGGTTTGGGTTTTTTCTGGAGTGGGAGGGGAAGGAAATACCCAGCACCCAACACTCAGTCAACTAATAATTCTCACATTTCTCTTAAATCTTTTCTTCCCATGGTAGTCATCTTATAGACTGGAGGGTGTTAGGATGATGGTAACAAAGTTACTCCTAGAAGGTGAGACTGGACCCCCTTGGTGGGTCTCTTTAAAAATAAGGTATTTTATGCCTAACATTTTCATCTTGGGAACTTCTAAGACAATAGGAAATGTCTCATTTTATACATTTGTGGAGGGAATGTAAGGAAAGAGACCTCTAAGAATGTGGAAGGGCAATAAAGAGGGACAAGTTTAGAATGACAATGACTCTCTAGACAGAAGGGAAAGATCTGGAGTGATACGGCAAAGAATGAATTTTCTTTGTCGATTTTATAGCTCTTGAAGCCTAAGTAGGTAACATATAATTCCCCAGTGATTTGAGAGGAATATTACTGAGTCCAGGTTATTTTCCCAAGAGATGCTTGAGGGCTTTATATCAACTTCCATCTTTCTGCACCATTATTACAAGAAGGCTCCATTGTAGCATTTCCCAAACTGTGTATGAGTCCCAAATCCCATTCCATAAGACGTAAGTAGAAGCAGATACTCTTGGAGGGATGATACAGGGTAGAGATGTGGTTAGGAAAAAGAGTTTAGGAAATAGTTTTCTTAACTGTAGAACATCTCGGAACAATTTATATGCCAATGTCTTGTGAATCCCCAAGAGGAATAGATAGAATCACTATGAACTGAATTGTGTTTTCGTTCCCTTTTCTTCCCTATGCAGTTACTTGACACATTTGAAAATTTTTAAAGTTCTGCTACTATCTCAAGGGATCAGAGTACCATGAAACATAATATGGATATCATTGTTCCATTGGTTATTTTTTTTTTCTGAATTGAATTCTCAGTGGGTCATGGGAAGATGGAGAGTCTTGATAGAAAATGAGTTCATTTAACATTTATTTTAAACCAGCCTTCTACCAAGTAAATGTGGACTGTGCTTAATTCGTACATTTGTTGTAAATTGAGTTGAGGGAAATAAAGAAAATGGAGCTATATTTATTCAACCAGCCATTAATTTTTGAAATATAATTCTCTGTTGAATGCCAAAGCTGGTATGTTAATTCAAGAGGGAAAGGGCAGTTCTGATTTGTGTTTCAGTGCAGACAGCTTTACATGCAAATATAATGACACAAAATGCTTCCTGTTACAGATCATTTGTCAATACTGAATTCAACTTAGAGGCAAAAGGAAGTAAATGCTACATATGACTGATCCTAAGAAGATTTATTTCCAATTGATTGGAAACAGCCCAACAGCTAGAGTTTTTCCTATGATCTATTCTCTTCTAAACAACTGGGAGAAGCTCTTTGTTAATTTTTAGTAGCACTCTAAATCAAACTTTATTGCTATTCTATGAAGGGATTATTCTTCTAGAGTTAGAAATACATTTGCAGCATATTAGAGAAAATTATAAAGATTATTTATGTCACAAAGGTACTGCCTTTAGAATATCTACCATTTCATTCTTATTTTAACTATTATAATAATATTAATCATCATCTGGCATTTTAAAATCATAGAATTTTCTGATACAAATTTATAAGATCACTGTCCAGGATTTGCAGGCAACTAAAAATATAACTTTATAAATGTAAAAGCTGGTTATCAGTTTTGGCAGAAGGATACAGAAGCAAGTGCCAGAATTCAGCAAATGCTGCATTTTTCTTTAAATACAGATGTTGTGCTGATGATGTCTTGTCCCATTGCTTATAAAGGTATCTGCTTGCTACCAGGTGCAAGTTTTACTTTTGAAAAAGATGTGAAAGAGTAATTAAAGACAAATGACTCCACAGATCAAGGATTTTTAAAAAAATTATAGGAAAATGAGGCAGGGAAGATAGTAATTTTAGTGAAAATAAATTTAATGAAGTGGTGCTGAGATTCTTTCAGCAATGGATATCCATGCAGTGAAATCAGCCCATTATTATTATTTATACTAATAGGTGAAGTGATAAAAACATTCTAGAAAAAAAAATTGCTCATTATATGAAATAGGTGCTTTTACTGTATTTATGTAACTTTGGAAAATACAAGCATTTCTACATAATCTAAGTAAAAAAAAAATTAGGTAAACTCTTTGTATTTTATGATGACTACAGTAATAATTTTGTATTAATTCCTAACAGGTATGAGAGCTTTCTTATAATGGATTTAGTTATTAGCAATTAAGATGTGTCACAATCAAGAACGGGTTTAGAAGAAAATGTTTACTGATTGAGGCAAACTATTACTTTTAACAGTACAACCAAGGCTTAAGACAGGGGAAGATATTTGCAGAACATGTATTTGACAAAGGACTTGTATTCAGAACTCATAGAACTCAATAATAAGACAGAAATTCTTATTTTAAAATGGGCAAAAGATTTGATCAAACGCTTCACTGAAGAAGGTACAGGATGACAAATGAATACATGAAAAGGTATATAAGATATATGTATCTTATAATACATATAAGATACAGTGTCATTAGAATCAGGGAAAGACAAATTAAAGCTACCATGAGACAACATTCCAGACTTATTAGAAGAGTTAAAATCAAAAGGCTGATTATAGTAAGTGTTGGTAACAATGTGGAACAACTGAAACTCTCCTACATTGCTGGTGGGAAACAGTATTAAAAAGCTAAACATACATCTACCATATATCTCAGTCATTCCATTTCTAAGTATCTACCCCGAAGAAACTGAAGCATATGTCTATACAAAGACAAAGACCATAAATGTTCATATCACATTTATTTGTAGTAGTGCCAAACTGGAAACAATCCAAAAGTCCACCAACAGGTGGACAGATAAACAAATTGTGATATATCCATACAATGGAATACTTCCTAGAATAAAGAGGAGAGAAGCATTGATACACACCCCAGCATGAATGAATCTCAAAATCAGAGAAAAAAAGAGTACAAAACCGGTGAGTCTGTTTATACCTAATTTTAGAAATTGCCAACTGATCTGCAGGGACACAAAGTGGACCAGAGAGATGAGGCTGGAGAGAGGGACAGATTATGAATGGCTCCAGTACAGTCTTGAAATTGATGGAAATATTTGTTATTTTAATTGTGGTAATGGTTTCACAAGTGTATATAAGTGTCACAATTTATCAATGCGTCCACTTTAAATGTGTGCTGTTTATTGGATGTTAGTTACACCTCAATAAAGATGCCAAAATAATGATAAAAATAGAAGCCAAGTTAGCTAAAAACTTAGTTAGAATATGAGTCCAAGTCATTTTTAGTTTTCTTTCATGGATTTCCCCCCAAAAAAGAGTACCTGATCTAAGACATAAAAAGAACAACTCAGAATTGTCACTACTGGAGAGCAAGAGATATTAACTAGGAAGGAGGAACCAGGAATTGTATAAGAGAGAGTATATATTTCCCATATACACCTACAGTCTTGATAACAATTTTTAGAAACTAGTGATACTCTATTTAGGGCACATCAAAATGTTTGTGTGCTAATGCTCCATTTAAAATTGCTTGGAATGCATGGTTAAGACTATTAATTACTTGAACATATAATACAGTCATTTTACCTGTGCTGTACTCCCATATTTCAAACTGTGCTGTCACATTTCTGCTTAGATATTGCACAGTCACCTTAAACTCAATATGTGATACTGTATAGCCAGCTGATTCAGCATACAGGCTCACACTCACAGAGAGCTGGGTTCAAATCCCCACTATCCCACTTATTCTGTATTCTTGGGCAACTTCTCTAAAAGGAGACTAATACTACTAATACCTAGGATTGTATGAGGCTTAAATGAAATGAATATAAAATGCTTAGTACAAGGTAAGTACTTTATAAATATTACATACTATTATTAAAAACCAAAAATATTTTTCTCCAAAAAAACTAGTCATCTTTCCTATCACATTTCTTTTCATAGGATCCACAAATATTCCAGTCTGCTAGACAAGAAATCTTGGGAAAATATTTAAATTTTGCATTTTCTTCATTATCTGTATTCACTTCAACATCAATTCTTCATTAAAATATCACTTAGGTTTTTCCTTTCTAATAAATTCCCAGTACAATTAGTCTCTCTAGGCCCTCTTCAATTCATTGCTCATATAGTAATTTCATAAACGCTAGCCACATTATACACCACCCAGGCGATTTAGGCAAATTAGTTAACCTCTCTAAGCCTCAGTGCTCTCCACTACAATTTGGAGATAATATCTACCTCATAGAGATAATGTGAGGATTAAACTATATAATGCATGAAAAATCCTTTTTCACTGTGCCTGATGCAAGAATAATTGCCTGACAAACGGGAGTTACTTTTACCATTTCCTAATTATCTATTCGATATTTACAATTTAAGATCATTTTAGCTTTTGTCAGTTGTCACATCTCACTGTTGCTTCATTGATCTTTTGGTCCACAAAATCCTCTAAGCACATTCATACATGCACTGGGCTTGGTTATCCCACTTACCACCCCCTTTTCTAAGTTCATTGTTAGGGTTCTGCAAGTGAGCCTCAGCTCCTGCTGAGCTTAGAATCCACTGGATGCCTCTAAAAAATACTGAGGCTCAGGCTGCACCCAGACCACTTAAATAAAAAGCTCCCCAGGTAATTATGCTGTGCCGCTAGCATTGAGAACCACATTTTGTTTAGTTTTCATCTTTTGTTTTGTTTTGTTTTTGCTGGTTATGTTTTGCTTGTTTTGTTTGGAGTCTAATTGTAGAATTTTGCTGCAGTTTCCAAAGATTTTTTTTTTTTTAAATTTTTCCATGAGACATGCAAGCTACCCCTTACTGTTATTGAGTTTCTGCCAACTTAGGTATCAGGTCAGCAATATCCTTAACCATACCATTTGTACGAGAGAGAGAGAGAGAGAGAGAGAGAGAGAGAGAGAGAGAGAGAGAGAGAGAGAGAGAGAGAGAGAATAAGAATAAGACAGTAATATACCCCTGGAGAATTCTTCATGACTTGGCTTTAATTCATTAATCAGCTCTTTGGAGAATATCATTAATCAGGTATTCCAACTACAAATCCACATAACTGCACTAATTATACTTCTTAATCTGCAAACATCATTTCGTTTAAATCTTTTACAAAGGATATTATGAGAGAATCTGTCAAAATTGTTTTTAATCAAGATACATGTTAAAGTTATAATTCTATCAAAAATATTATGTGGTTTATCTGGTAAGATTTTTAAATAAACCTGATCACAGGTTTCCTTTATCAGTTGTTAAAGACTCAACAATTCATTCTTGAGTTTTATTTGGTAGTCATAGCAAACTCTCGGTCCCAGAGTTCGCATAGTTTGCAGCATCTTTTTTTTTTTTTTTTAATTTGAGGCTTTATTTACTAACTATAATTTAAGCACCTTTTCCATTCTCTCCAAATTTATTTATTTAGTTAGTTAGTTAGTTAATTAGTTAATCCTCACCCAAGGATATTTTTTCCTTTGATTTTTAGAGAGAGTGGAATTGGGGGGGGGGGGATGGAACAGAGAAACAGAGAGAGAGACACTCATGTGACAGATACATCAGACACATGGATTGGCTGCCTCCCTTACACGCTCTGAGCAGGGCGAGAATCCAACCTGCAGCCCAGGTGCCTGCCCTTGACCGGAATCAAACCCACAACCCTTCGGTGTACAGGCCGATGCTCCAACCACGGAGCCACACCAACCAGGGCTCTCCAGATTTCTTAAGATTATCAGTAGTCACTTAGTAACAGTCAATAGGTTTCCGAGAGATTGAGATGATGGTAGCTTCAGGGTATCCTGAGATATTCACCTGGACCTGGAGATGAACTAGGGCAGATGGATGTTTCTTTACTATTTTACTCTTTTGGTCTTCTTTTCTTCTTGTTAGTATTTATTTTGTTCTTCCCAGATGATGATAAATCTTCACGGAAAAGATGGAAGGAAATATAGCTGAGTTAGCAGCATTAAAGAAAGTTAAGTATTTCAAATTAGTTTCATTACTGCCATTCATCCCAAATGGCAGCCTTATATACCATTCTTGTTTCCTTACTCACAAATAAGTTTTTGTCTTGTTATTAATAATTTTCACAAGCCTCAGAATCTTCTGAGCTTTTAGCCTTGCTGATGTAATTTCTATACAGTCCTTGCTACTTCTCCAAATATTTTTCCTTCCCCTCCTCCCCCTCCTCTTTTTTCTTCATGAGCCTTTCCCTCATATTTCTGTTCTCATTTTTTCAAGAGTCTTTTAAAGGTGAACTCTGAAGATTTCTCCATTCAGTTATATTCACCACTTAATTTTCTCCCCCTTTTTCCCTCTTTGCGATAGATCAGAGGTTGGCCAACTTTTTCTGTGAAGAGATAGTAAAAATCGTAGGTTTTGTGGGCCTGTAGTCTCCATTATATTTACTCAACTCTGCCATTGAGCACAAAAGCAGCCACAGGAAATACATAAACAAATGATTGTCACTGTGTTCTGATAAAGCTGTATATGTGGATGCCTAGTATGGGTTTATATACATTTCACATGTTATAAAATATTCTTCTTTGATTTAAGACCATTTAAAAATGAAAAAATCATTTATAGCTGATGCACCTTAGCAGAACCAAAAAAATAGTTAGGTGGAATTCATATGTAGTGTGTAGTTTCTCAGCCCTGCCAGAGAGAGGGGTCAAAATGTACAATACACACTGTAGTCAGTAGGAAAAAGTGATAATAATAAAAATAACCAAATAAGTGAACTGAACTAGCTCTTAAACCCATGTTTTCCTTAGGAACTCTTGTGGATTGAATTATGTCCCCTCAAAAAAAATGTTAAACACTAATGTTAAAGTACTATAGTCATTATGTTAAGCATTATGAAATATAATGACTATATTGGGGTCCCCAAAGGCCTGGCATGGTATTGGAACATCTAGCATAGCACCTTGCACAAAACACAAAATCCCAAAAGTTTGCTAATTTGAATAAATAAATGCGAAACAGCTACTTTGAATATATGTATTCAAGTTATAAATATTTGTAGAATTTAATGTTATTTCATTGGCCCTTAAATTCATATTATTCTTTAAATATATTTTTGTTATTTCTTTATGGAATAGAATATGGGAAGAAAACCAGTAGACTACAATAATGTACTATTCTAAAGAAAAATATTGGAAAACAAAGAACACAATTTAAGTGGGAAAATACTGAAAAGAAAATAAATGAATTTCTTGACAGAATAAGCTTATTTTACATTCTACATCTACAATTTTTGTCCTTTGACTTTTCCCAATTCACAGTGATGGTTAATGAAGCAGAAGAATCCTACAGAGGAAATTCACTGCCACATAGTATTCGCACACCCTTCTCAAGGAACCCCAATGATTACTGGCAATCACAGAAGCTAAGAGCGAGGCATAGAACAGATTTTCCCTCAGTGTTCAGACAGCCAGTGGGACTACCCACACCTTGATTTCAGACTTCTAGCCTCCAGAACTGTGAGAGAAGAACTTTCTGTCGTTCTGAGCCACCTAGTTTATTGTGCTTTGTTACAGCAGCCCTAGGAAACTAATACAGAGACAGAAAACCATTTCTCTTTCCAATGATGTTATCTCAGTCTTTTCAAGGTCTATAAAGCTGTCCTCTAATTGTTTATTCCCTTGGGGATTTTCTCTCTTCTCTGCTATCCTCTCCTGCTTCCCAAGGTGGCCTCGGGCTATACAGACAACTTTCATATATGCTACTAGGGAAGGAGTGTCTGGCCCTCTATGGCCCTCACCCCCTCCCTGCAAAAAAGCATATACGCTGTCAAGGAGATATCCTCTCAGTCAGGGGAATGAAAGATGCTCTGGTTGATTTTTTTCCTGAGTAAATTTTGTTTAATCTAAAAAAAAAAAAAAAAAAAAATGCTTTTTAACCAGTCCTTATATTAAAAGTGACTTCAGGATGTTACAGCACATTTCATTACAGTACAGATGACTAAATCTGTTTTTGTTCTGATAAAGCATTTTGTAAAGACTCATGATTACCATTCTTTGTACCAACTTTCACCCTCTAGGAGTGTAGCAATAGGAGAATAAATAGTGTGTATTGACCTCAATAAAACACCTGGCGTTCAGGGCTTATTTTCACAAAATACTGAGGTTGACATCCTGTTCTTATCAGCTACCCCATCTCTGAAAATGCGTCACTGTCAGACTATTTTGGTTAAACTGTGGACTCTGATCAGTTGTGTGTTGGGGGTGGGAAAGGGGGAAGTGTCCTATCATTCCATTATGTCTAATTTTACTTTAAGCATTCCTTTGAGTGACCAGTTTCTTAAAAAGTAAATCCTGGGAGAATCAAACATTTAGCCTAATGAAACATTTAACACTCTTTCTGATCCTGTTTTCTGGTTTTCCTGTGAAAATTTAGCACTGAAAACTTTGAGAGTATTCCTCATATGTTTTTCATCAGAAAGGGTAGAAATTCTCTAATATAATAAAATAGAGAAACATCCTACATCCACAAACATTTGGAAATCCAAGGTATTAAAAAAACTCATTTTCTTTTAGGTTTCCAATTTCTACTAACACATGGTATCAAGTTTGTTTTACACAATGAACCCACTGCCTGAGTACATATAATCTCAGAGATAAAGGGTTTGTCATCTACCCTACAAGATACAAAACACACGGTACTATTTATGTTGGGTCCTCAGTAGTGATGAGTCTTTTCAGAAAGAAGTATTTGTACCTTGAAAGGTGAACTCAAAGGATATAATTTATGTACAGGTGTGGCACTGTTTGAGTGTTGTCTGACACCAGTCTCTCCTAACATTGTTTCTTTACGAACAAGCCAAACTTAAGCATGGGGGGGGAAAAAATCACCTAGTATTTTTTTTTTTAAGAGTGGGTACCAGTATGACAAATTGCTAGAAGATGGGGTACTTAATAAAATTTGGGGGTAATAATATAAAATACTGCATCAATTTGTACAGCTAATAAACAAAAGTTATGTATACAAGATGGTTTCCCAACAAATACATAATTCTATGTAAATATTTTATGATCTTTGGATATAAATATCATCTTACCTTCAAGTTACTTGAAGTTTCTTAGTTGTTTGTTGGTAGCACAGAGCATTTTAAGAGAGGGAAGTAGGATGCTGTCCAGCTGCAGCATTTGGCAGTGATAGGCTTGGAGTTGGGTAGTAATGCGTGAGTTAGAAAACACAACCCAGAGCTGAACTGGCCTTGTTTTCTGGGTAATAATCTCTAGCTCATAGGGGTTTTTGTGAAGACAAAATGGAAATATGCAGATTCAAAACTTCACCTGGCATCTGGCACATAAGGGAGCCCTCTATTGGAGATGCCTATTAACAGTGATGCTGTGCTAATCTGAGTTCTTGAAACAGGATGGTACCTGGAGAGTGAGAGAAACATTGTGAAAAATTAACAACACACTAGTCTCTCCTTACTCTCAGAGGGTATGTTCCAAGACCCCCAGTAGATGGGGGGAACCAAACCCTGTACATATACTATGCTTTTTCCTTTACATACATACACTTTCACTTAAAGGAAGTCCTTTATGGCTTTCCTTGGCATATCTGAATTCCCAGCATTTCTACTCTTGGGCTTTGGGGCCATCCTCAGGGTTCCTGGAACACAAGCACAGAGACACCACAACAGTGGATCTGGTAATGGAAGAGGCAACTAAGTGACTAGGGGGAAGGAACCATCTACAGTGTGGATGCCCTGGGCAAAGGGATGGTGTACTTCTGGGAGGGACGAGGCAGGAAGGTGAGAGCTTAATCACACTACTTAGAATGGCGTGCAATTTAAAATTTATGAATTGTTTACTTCTGGAATTTTCCATTTAATAGTTTCAGACCAGAGCTGATTGCAGGTAACTGAAACTGCGGACAGTGAAACCGTGGATAGGGGGGACTACTGCAACTGTTTGGAAAATGACAGCTAATCTTCCTTCCAAATGTTTATTCCCCTCTCATCAGCAGTTTTCAGCCCCCTGATTCAAAAAAGGAGTAAGCTATTCTCTGAAGTTAAAACGTTTTATTAGTGTCATTCCCATGGAAACTTCTGAGGAAAAGATGTCATGCTGATCAAGGGTAATTTATTATGTTAGAATCAGATAGAAAATTCAGTGTTCGATCTGAGTCCGCCTCTTTCACATCCATCCAGGATTCAGCCAGGCCATCACTCGTTCTGGCGTGACTCCTAGAAATTAGGATACCTCGCCTGTTTATGTTTCTGAGCAGAATGTCTTTATTCCTACTCATCTCTAACAGACCGCTTCACAAATCTTCATAACATACATATATGCTTTTGCACTTGTAGTAAAGCTTCTGGCCAATAGACAAGAAGTTCTTACCACAAATGTAATAATTGAATATTGTTTTGACATTATTTTCAGCAATCACAATAAAAGAAAATTTAAATGTATCAAATAGATCCCTTAGGGAGTGGTTGTTTATATCAGAATTTCTTTATTATTAGCTTCTTGAACAAAACAAAGGACTGGCAGAGAAGCCTGAAGCTAAAACGTCAGGGGCTCTTGAGCAATGAAGCAGTAGAAAAATAATCCAGTTTAACAAACTTTTTTTCCCCATATAATGTTAGGGCAGATTTACCTCTGGATACTACTGGGTCTGTTTATTTACTTTAAAAAATAATATTAAAGGGTTTCTTTTTTTCATATACCCCAAACAATTCACTATAGAAACAAGATCATTATGCCAAAGAGAGAAATAGGTGCAGTCCCTTTTTCATCTCTTTTATATATGAAATGAAGCTAACCCCTGTCCCAACAGGGACGAAGATAAACAGAAAACACTGAAATAAGAGTTGTTGTAAATTAGGAGAAATGATGGAGTTTATTTATGTAGAAGAAATGGTGAAGTTTCTGCTTTCCACTTGGCTGTTAAGTCAACACCTGTAACTGATTAGTCCTAGAGTCTGGTGCTCTTTGGAGAATTAGTCTTCCGTGTGCCTGGGCACAGATCTTGCACTCAGCTGTGCTTCCCATTGTTGCCTTGGACCAGATTAAAATAACAGTGTAGAATTTCTCCTTGCTTGAGCCTAATGATGTCACAGATTTTTCTTGCTCATGCTGGTCAGCTGGCTATCCGTTTGCTTCCTGGCCACGATCAAGTTATTGATTCAGAGGAATTAGGTCATAGACTATGACATTCCATTCACCCCAATATTTCTTTTTTTCAACCTGAATTTTTAAAATCAATCACAAAAGTGAACACTTATAATTATAGGCCTTTAACATGAATCTTATAGACTACAGAGGAAAAATATCATCTAAAATGGGTTTTCAGCCATATTGTTACCATGGTACACATTAAGAAAAACATTTTATATCACAACTCAGTACATGCACATTTATAGATGTAGATATATATACACACACATGAATGCGTGATATTGTGATTTATAATAAGAATATCTATGTGGTCTTCATCCCCGTTTCTAGCACAGAACTCCTTAAACCCTTGGGATTTCCCTAAGTAATGAGAGCAATAAAGGTGTCTTTTGGCATGTTAATAAGGTTACCTCTAGAAAGCAACTAATTACGGGGAGCTGTTTGCCAATCAGGGAGGGTAGAGGGGCTGGAGGTTGCATCCATCACCAAGGGCCCATGAATTAACCATTCATGCCTATGTAATGAAGCCTCCAGAAAAAAACGAAAGAAAGGGTGAACAGAGATCTGGTGAGAATAGCACCCCTGGAAAGGGCATGGAAGCTCCTTGTCCTCTCCCCATACCTGGGCCTGTGCATCGCTTCCATTGGCTGTGTTACCAGGGAAACGAGAAGACCTCAGTTCTTGTCTTCTTGAGGGAAAGATTTCAATCAAGAGACAAAGTGTAGAAAAGAAAGCAAGAATTTATTGGCCGGAGCAAAATATACTCAGGACAGTGAGACAAGGAGGGTACATAGAAGCAGTAACGGGAGAGCCCAGGCTGGGCTGCCTCGGCTCACTGAGGAGTCAGAGGGAAGGGGGCCTTGGAGACAGGCTCAGGGGGTTAGCTCTGGAAGAGCTGCCGCTGCCCATTGCTCCCCTGGTTGCAAGTCTCATGGGGTCCCCTGGGAGGGGAGAAGAGAGAAGGAAATGGTGCTGGCATGCTCTCCTGGTGGGCGGGGGGGGGGGGGGGGGGGGGAGAACATGCGCTGGGTCCTTTGTCCTGAGTGTATTTATCGCTTTTTTGCCAGTGGAAATCAGGAGAGGTCTCAGGGGAGTGTCTCAGTAGAATATTCATCAGCTTTCCAGCGGTGCTCTTTCAGGGTCCTGGTCTCCACTGGTTGGTCCGTGCCAGGGCAGGGGGTCTTAGTCGATGTGCCTGGTCCTGAGGCAGCCACAAAGCTGCTTGTCTGGCTTCGCTGCTTATCTGGGCCTGGAGCTGAAATACAACTGAGTCTAGATGTTGTCTTTAGGGAGGAAAGCTCAGGGGGTCTAAACTGCATGGCCAGCAATATGCGGCAAAGTTCTTGTTTTCCCAGTTTTGCCCCTTGCTAGGCATCCGGGGCTTCCTGCCCTGGTGAGTTTCTGTACCCTAGTTTCTGTAGCTGGGTTTCTGTAGAGGTACCTTTATCGTCTCTTTTATATATGAAATGAAACTAACCGCTATCCCATCTAACACAAACCATCTACTCTCAAGTGTCCTTGGTTTAGGGAAATAGGATTTACTAGGTGGCAGCAATCTGCTGTTTAACAATCTGTCTCAGTTTCCCTATTCCATTGTCCTGGAATTTCCATAGCTTTTACCAAACTACAGCAGCTGTTTCTGAGTATATCCATTTATAATAAATCTGTGATCTACTAACTGGAATGTTTCTTTGAGGTCTGTGAGCCACTCTAGCAAATTAATCAAACCCAAGGACGGTTATGGGAACCTCTGATCTCTAGCCAGTCAGTCAGAAACACAGGTCATATAATCTGGACTTGAAACTGGTGTCTGAGGGTTTGCAGGGGCAATCTTGTAGGACTTTCCTGTGGGATCTGACACTATCTCTGGTAGGCAGTATCAGAATCGAGTTAAATTGCAGGACACTCAGCTGGTGTGCCAAGAATTGCTTGGTGATATGAGGAAGCCCTCCCCACCCCAGTCCCCTCCTCCACACATGTTGGAATTGGGCCCAGGAACTCAAACAGGGCATGTATCCCCACACACCCAGATAATGTGAAGCAAAGGTTACTCTAGGCAAAGCACTCCAGTGTTTTCTGATCTATTTTATTTCATTCTTTCCCTAAATGGTTGGGAGTCACTAATTAATTGTGACCTAAAGTTTAAAAACTCCCCTTCTCAGGAGAGTCCCTAGAACTCGTCTCCCTTGCTGGGAATCTGCTGAGTTTGTCACTGTTTGTACACTGGATAAAACCTTTTTGTCCTGCTAAACATTTATATAATTTCTGTATGTCAGAAAAGCAGTAGGAAACAGATTTTTGTTATCTCCGCAATAGTGAATGTGTCCAGAGACTTAGGCCTGAAATCTGGGTATCTGTATTCAAATAATTTTTACGCCAATACTTCTTTTGTTTTTAATGTTTTTATTGATTTCAGAGAAAACAAGGGAAAGGGAGAGAGAGATGGAAACATCAATGATGAGAGAGTCATTGATCGGCTGCCTCCTGCACACCCCCAACTGGGGATCGAGCCCGCAACCCAGGCATGTGCCCTGAGCGGGAATCGAACCCCTGTCTCCTGGATCCTAGGTCGATGCTCAGCCGCTGAGCCACACCAGCCAGGCTACACCAATACTTCTTGACTACATTCTGATGAACTTGTTAAACATACTGTGAGTTGTAGGGAAAAACGGGGGAAATTCAAAGTACTTAAAGGTAACATTTTTAACATTACCTCTGCTGCTTCCAGAACAACACTGGCAAATGTTTTGCTTAGGGTAACAGGACAGTGCCTCTTGCCTGGAGAAAGGGATTCTGGTGACTTGTCTGATGTTAATTTAATAGCAATTGAAGGTACAATTCTCATTTCATCCTATCATGGACAGACAAGACTCCCCTCACCTCCATTTTCTAGATGCTTTTAATCTTGCAATCCATTTGCAGTTCTTGGTTGGAAATAGTTTTTTTTTTTATATAGAGCTCTGTGTAGAGTTGGCGACCAGAATTGGAAGAGCTTCTGTCTGCCGCAGCAGATATGCAGAGAGGCAGATGTGAAGTTTGACGAAGCTTGAACTCAGAAAACTGGGGATTGCATGTTCCACTCCTTGTGAATTATGCTGCCTCAGGAGAAAAGCATTTAACTTATCTGAGCCCCAGGTTAGTGAACATATAAGGTGCATATCATATGCCAGGTATGGTATGAGATTTTGAAGACAAAGATACTAAAAGGTAATACATACCCCTAAAACGAAGGTGATAATACTCTCATACGGTTCTCATAGTATTATTGTCAGAATTAAAAGACAGAACAAACAGGAAATATCCAGCACAATGTTTCACCCATGTTAGGATTATTTGTTGGTTGCTTTTTGCATTTGAAGCCATTTTATTGTGAAACATAACACACATTTAGAAAAGTGCAAAACATATATTCAGTGAAATGAATTATTTAAAAGCGAACACTCATGTAACTGTCACCCAGATGCAGAAACAGAATACATATTGCCATTACCCCAGAAATTCCTACTTGCTTCACCCAATTAGAACCTCGCCCTCCCACTAAAGGTAGCCACTTGCTTGACCTTCACAGTAAATACTGTTTTACTTTTCTTTATATGTTTTGTTTTTTACCACATAAGTATGCACCCTGCACATTACAGTTTGATTTAGCCTGATTTAGCAGTTTATATACAATCTGTTCTAGCTGGCTCTTTCTACATATCACATTATTTTGTAAATTACCCACATTGTCAATGTGAGTTGTAGTTAATTTGTTTCTGTATAATATTCAATTGAATAAATATGCCACATTTTCATTTTTAAATCACTCCATCACCAATAAACATTTGGTTTGTTTCCACTATGTGACTATCACACAAAAGGCAATGAAAATTCTTGTGCATGTCTTTTGGTACATCTAAGTTTGCATCTCTGTAGAGTATATACTTAGAAGAATCGCAGGGTCATAGGACATACGTATCCTCATTCCTGCTAGATAATGTCTAACTGTTTCCAAAGTGTTCGCACCAATGTGCACTCTAATCAGCAGTGGGCAAGAGTTGCTTTTGCACCACTACTTACCAATTCTTGGTATTTTTCAGACCTTTAATTTTAGCTAGTCCATTGAGCATGTACATCTCATTTTAGCTAAACTTCACATCCCTGATTACTAAAAAGACTGAACACCTGTGTCAGCCATTTGGATTTCCTCTTATGTAAAAAGTCTATTTAAAATTGACCCTCTTTTTTTTTAAACTACATTGTCTGCCTTTTTCTAATGCTCCGGATAGGATCTCTTGGTTAGTATATATAATATAAATGTTACACAAGTAACTTCTCCCAGTCTGTACCTTGTCTTTTAATCTCTTCCTGATGAACAGAAGTTCATAATTTTAATATTAGTTCGCTGTATTGATCTTTATTTTAAATGCTTTTCTTTGTCCCAATGATGTTTTCTGAAAAGAGCTTTTCCCTCACTGCACCCCAATGCTATTTCTGTGATAAATTGAGAGTCCATATATGTGTAGGTCTGTTTGTGGGCTCTCTTTATGGTTTCGCTGATCTATGTGCCTATCATGGCAACAATCCCACAAATTTCCTATATCCTTACTAATTTTTATCTACTTATTTAATCAGTTACTAAAAATGTATGTTACAATTTCTCAGTATGATTATGGATTTGTCCATTTCCTGGTAACTCTGTCAATTTTTGCTTTATATATTTTGAGGCTAAGTTATTAGGTGCATACAATTTTTACTTTGTTTTAATTTCTTGTGAATTCAACTTTTTACCATAATGAAATGTCCTTCTTTATTTCAAGTAATTGATATATAAACTTTTGTTTTTATATTTTCCATGTCCTTATTTCTTGTAAACAGCACCTAGTTGTAATTGTTTGAAAGTCTTTGCCTTTTAATTGGATCACTTAGTTTACTTGCATTTAATGAAATAGTGGATTTGTTAGTTTATGTCATTATCAATCTATCGCTTCTGTGCTCCAAATGCACCCTTCACTGCTATGCTTGTGATATTGGAACATTTCTTCCTTGAGAGCTGGCATGATGTTAGCTTCACCAGTGGAGGCCACTGAAGACACAAAGAAGAAGGGTGCAGAAGACAAAGCCTTTAGCACCCTTCCATGGATGGCTCCTTCTGGCACCTCACTGGACTCTCTCATATTTTTACCACTCCCTCTTCTATGTTACTTCTAGTGTTGAACTTCTCACACTGCATTATAATTCATCTAGGTGTCACACTGTCTCCACTCCTAGGATAGTACTTCCTTAAGAATGGGGTCTATGTATTTGTTATTTCTATTCCTCAGTGCTTAGCACTGTTCTGGGCAACAAAAATAGTTTCTAGCTTATTATATATTAAACAGTGTCTCACGTGTTTGAATATAGTAGATGTTCGGCCAATGTTTGTTGATAAAATAGTAAACTATTATTGCCATTTTCAGGAGAAGTAACTGAGAATCACAAAAGGAAAATAACTTGCTGAAGGTCACATAACCAGGAAGTGGAATGGCCAGATTGAAATAAAGACATGTCTCTTTCCTCTAGTCTGTGCTCATTAAGATACAAGGATGGATCATGCCAAGGGACTGCTGTTATTTTGTTCCTTACAGTAGAATCTTCTGTTGGACTTGAACTCAACACTAGGAAATAAGGAAGTGTCTTACCTGGCACTGTGTGCCAATATATTTACATATATTCAGTGATACGATGGGTGTTATCATCATGTTACAGAGAAAGGCACTGAAGCCCAGAAGTGTTAAGTGCAACTTCTCAAGTCACACAGCTTCAGAAAGGTGGAGACAAAATTTAAATCCAGTTCCAAGCAATTCTTGAGCCTACACTCTGTGGTGGTTTTTTTTTTTTTTTAATTTATCTTTATTGTTGAGAGTATTACAGGTATCCCATTTTTTCCCCCAATTGATCCCTTCCACTTCCCTCCCACCCCCTTCCCAGGCCTTCACCCCATTATTAACTATGCCCATGGGTTATGCATACAACTTCTTTGGTTAATCTCTTTCCACCCTCCACCCCCCTTCCCTCTTTCCTCTGAAATATGATCGTCTGTTGCATGTGTCAGTGTCTCTGGATCTATTTAGTTTGTCATATTCTTTTGTTCATTAGCTTCTTCTTAAAGAAGACCCTTCAACTTTTCCTGTAGTGCTGGTCTGGTGGTGATGAACTCCTTTAGCTTTTTCTTGTCTGAGAAGCTCTTTATCTGACCTTCAATTCTAAATGATAGCTTTGCTGGGTAGAGCAATCTTGGTTGTAGTTCCATGTTTTTCATCACTTTGAATATTTCTTGCCACTCCCTTCTGGCCTGCAAAGTTTCTGTTGAGAAATCAGCTGTCAGTCATATGGGTGCTCCCTTGTAGGTAACTAATTGCTTTTCTCTTGCTGCTTTTAAGATTCTCTCCTTGTATAACCTTTGGCATTTTAATGATGATGTGTCTTGCTGTGAGCCTCTTTGGGTTCTCTTCTTTGGGACCCTCTGTGCTTCCTGGACTTGTAAGTCGATTTCTTTCCCTAGGTAGGGGAAGTTTTCTGTAATTATTTTTTCAAATAGGCTTTCAATTTCTTGGTCTCTTTCTTCCCCTTCTGGCACCCCAATAATATGAATGTTGGGCCTCTTGAGGTTGTCCCAGAGGCTCCTTATACTATTTTCATATTTCTGGGTTCTTTTTTCTTTTTGCTCTTCTGGTTGGGTGTTTTTTGCTTCCTCATGTTCCAAATTGCTCATTTGATTCTCAGCGTCCTTTACTCTACTGTTGAGTCCATGTAAATTATTCTTCATTTCAGTTCCTGTAGCCTTCATATCAAATTGGTACTTTATTATGTTATCGATTTTCTCAGTTATTTCCCTAACAGTCTGCTTAAACATCCTTATAACCATTATTCCAAACTCTCTATCTGTTGGCTTGCTTGGATCTATTTCATTTAGTTCCTCTTCTAGAGATTTCTTCTGTTCTTTCCTTTGTGACGTGTTTCTTTGCTTCCACATTTGGGCTGCTTCTGGGTGTTTGTTTCTATGTATTAGGTAGAGGTGCTATGTCTCCTGGAATTTGTAGAGTGGCTTTGTGTAGTAGGTGTCCTGTAGGGTCCAGGGGCTCAGCCTCCCCAGTCACCTGAGCTGGGCCTTCTAGGTGCTCCCCTGTGTGGGCTGTGTGCACTGTCCTGTTGTAGTTGAGCCTTGGTTGCTGTTGGCATCCCTGGGAGGAACTGACCCCCAGGCCAATCAGCTGTGAGTACCAGCTGCAACTACAGCCAAAGAGCTGGAGACATCCCTATGGCACAGGATTTACTTCAGTGGAGCTTTGGTGTTCACCAAGTGCGCCCCTTGAATGTCACTCGTGGGTGTGGTAGGACTGTAATCCAGCGTGGCCGCGTCTGACCACCAGGTACACTGTCCCTGGGGCCTCCTGGGAGATGCAAAGTCAGCCTGTGCCAGTGCCTTGCCCAGGGCCACCCAGCATGAGCTACACAGCAAACCGTTGTTGGCTGCTACTTGTGCTGGGCTTTGGTTTGTCCAGGAGAGGCCAAGCTATGAGCCAGTGCAGCTGCCGCTAGTGCCAGGCCTGGGGCCACTTATCACGCCGTATGGGGCCTGCTGTTGCTTGTTTGAGAGATTTTAGGAAAGTCCTAAGCCTGAGGCTCGAGAGGCCACTTGCACAGAAAAGCCCCTGGAAATGGCCTGGATGAGCTGCAGGTGGGGAGGGGCGGGGCCTCCAGGAATCATGGGGCGGGGCCAAAGGTGGGAGTCAGGTGCTGGCGATTCAAACATGGCGCCTGCCTGCCGGCTGTGTGCCGAGAGGACTCGCCGAAGGAGCAATGGCCTCCGCCAGCCCTTCTGCCTGGGAGGAAGCCGCCCCTCCAGCTCTCGCCCGGATTCCAGGCAGGTTAGTTCCCCCCGAGGGTCCCAGGTCCTTTCAGGCTGCTGCCCGGCGCTGGGCTCAGAGGGAGCGTCCGAGTGAGTCCGTGCCGGGCCCTTTAGAGGAGCTGCTGGGGCTCCCGCAGCCTCCGCAACCCTCAGGGACAGTCCCCGCTCGTTTCACAGCCCGGAGTTGGGGGGACGTCTCTTCCCGGCCCTGGAGCCCTGGGCTGGGGGCCTGCTGTGGGGCTGGGACCCCTTGCTCCTCCAGGAAACCCCCACTGCCGAGATTCCCTCCCGGGTTTCAACCTCAGCACCGGGTGTGGGCCCGCGGCCCTGTCTCTGCGATTCAGCCCCGATCTGCCCGCGTCTCCGCCCCTCCTGCCGGTCTCGTTGCTCCTTCAGTTCCCTGGTTGTGGGGCTTCTGTGCAGCCAGATCTCAGGAGGCTCTGAGTGACGGTGGTTCTGTATTTTAGTTGTGATTTTGATGTGGTTGCGGGAGGCGGCAGGTGCAGCTGTTACCTACGCCGCCCTCTTGTTTCTCCTCCTCACATTGATGTTTCTCGAGCCTACACTCTTGAGCATTAATATATTGACTGTTCAGGTACCTAAAAAAGGTAAAGAAATAATGATATAACAAATATCCATGTACCTATTACTCATCATAAAAAATAAAACATTACCCCACATACTGATCATATTTTACCATTTGCATGCATGTCTTTAGGTTTTTTATATATTAAAATACTGTATAATATACAGTATTATTTTTTATGTAGTTGTAATTATAAAAATATTATTCCTCAGCAAATATTTGAGTATCTACTCTGTGCCAACCACTCTTTTAAGTACAGAGGAAGCAGTAGTGACATAATAAAATCCTTACTCTCATGAAATTTAATTCTGGAGTGGGGAGACAGACAATAAAGCATAAACAAAACTATATAATATATCTTATAGTAATAAGTAAAACGAAATAATACATAGTAAGGGATAAAGAGTGATGAGATGTGGAAAAACATGAAGTCCTCTTTGATCAAGAGATATTTGAGCAGATACATAAAGAAATGAGAGAGGGATGTCTTACATTAAAAACAACACCCTTCTTGCCACTGTGGAGAGTAGATGGCGGTGGCTACTCTGTGGCAAAACGTCCAGATGAGCGATAATGGTGGCCTGCATTGCTGAGGAGGTAATAAATGGTCAGATTTTGCTTGTATTTTGAAGGTTATATTTATCAGAGAAATGGTCCATAATGTTCTTTTCTTGATTTGCCCTTATGTTTTCGGAATCAAGATTCATTAGCCTCAAAATGATGTGGGCAGCTTTTCTTGCACCTTTCAGACAACTTGCGTCAAATAGGAACTAACCTTTCAACAAAACATTGGTGGAACTCACTGAAAAGCCACTCAGGCCTGGGATAATTTGGAGTAGGATTTAGATTTTTTAAATTCTTAATATTTTCTTCAAATTCTCGCTTTTTAATTTGAGCATCTTACTTTTCTCTGGTTTATTCCACTGCATCTAAGTTTTCAACTGTATTTGCGTACGCTTGTTTGCACTATTGTGTCTACATTTTTATGCCTTTTTATTCTGGGTTTTATTTATTTTTGTACTCATTTATTAGTCTTGCATGAATATCTTATTAAATTTTTTGAAGAACAAGGTCTGGGGTTTTTAAAAATCTTCACTAATTCTTATTATCATTGTCATCTTTGTCTATTTCAGAGTCTTATGTGTATGAGAAGATAAGTGGTATTTCCTCACTTTTTGTTTCTCTAGGTGTTCTCTAATGCTCCCCCCCACACCAGCCTTTTACACTGACTCTTAGCAAATAAGTTCCTGTGGCTCGAAAGCCCAAAAGGACAAGACATTTTACAGTGGAAACCCGACCTCTCGTGCTTGACCCCGTATGTTCAGTTCTTACTGTGGTTCTGTTGTCCTGTTCTTAGTTTCACATTGTCGTTCCAGAGTTTCTCTATGCATAGATTGGCATATATATATATATATATAAACATAGAGTCTCATTGTCTGGGGAGACAGACAATAAGGATTGTAGATTATAAATGTTCACCTGTACCCTTTTAAAAAAACTTAATAATATAGTTTATACATTTTCCATAACTGTGCATAAAATACTTTCTAATTTTTAACAGTTGCGTAATATTCTATGTATCTTGTTCAGTCATTTGCCTATTGATAGCCTTTTGCGTTGTTTCTCACTTTTGTTGTTATGCATATCGTTTGAAACAGATATCACTTGGACCTTTCAGTCTCACCAGGGTCCTTTGTCACTATATCCCCCAGTTGCTCCTGTAACAACCTGTCCAGCAGGAGCTATGGTTCACTCCAACCAGGCAGTGCCTGTCCCTTGCCCAAGACATGTGGCTTTCACCTCTTGGCTTAGGGCTCCCCTGTTGCAACTGAGGCATAGATGCCCTAGGACAGGCTCAGCACCTGCATTCAAACCAGAATTGCGAGAAAGTGAATCTTAAAGAGAATCACAGGGAGTGAATTTTAGAACAAAGGGAGATGGGAGCCAGCAAAAAATGATGCAGTCTTCCTCCTTCTCTCTATCCCACGGACTGTCCTGAAACATCCTACAAGATCAAGCCATGAGTTTGTTGGAAACCAGGTGGTAGCCTGCTCAGTAATATACCTTGTGTTACTTCCCCCACTCTTTCCTCTTTCCTTTCATTTCTGGGCTTGCATCCTTGGGTAAAGTAGAAACATATAAGTGTTTGCCTCAGGCTCTGGGTTCTAGACCACTCAGGCTAAGACTGCTGCACCCAGAACTAACCCATGAAAGCAGACCCCTCAGGACAGGATTTGGAGAAGCGCTTCTCTCCAGTCTGATGCCAATAGGGACCTTATTGCTGGTGGTAAGTGTAGGTGGCAATAACTCCTGCTCATGGCAGCAAGAGTCACTAAGGCTTTCATCTAGGGTTAAATGGGATGAGGTAGGGGGGAAACAGACTCTAGCATGTGCTGTGGCTATAGCATATCTCATGTCTCAGGGGATATGAATGAAATCGATTATAAGCATAAAGATTAGGGAGGAGACTGGGTCTTCTTCATGGCATTGGGTAACCCAAATAACGGCTTACTGACCCAGTTGTCGCTATGATAGTCTGAGGGGCACCCTGCTGGTTATCAAACTTGTTTTTCAGTTCCAACCCCATTTTCTATACTTTGCTTTGAGATACTCTATGAACGGCTGGCCTGGCAGCTGGCTCCCTGTTAGGTTTTTCCAAAAAAGAACACTAGAGGGAGACTGAAAGCCTGGAGAGAAGAAGTAACCAGCCAGCATCTTTTGGCTTTGTGTTGAGCGCCTGTCGTCATCACCCCTCAGAAACACCATCTTCCAGTCCCCATCCTCAGAGGCTGCATCTCTGCTACATGAGGCTCTTCAAGCTTCTAAGTTTTAATAAATTCTATTTCATTCCTGTTCCCAAGCTCTTGGAATGGCAGCTTCTACCTATGCTATTATTTCTGTGTCATCTCAATGTTTTCCTTTTGCCTTTGCAGTATTTCAATATCTGTTTAACTAATTATTTACAATGCACTGTCTCTGTTTTATAACAGAATTGATTCAAAGAAACTGAAAGGATTATCCTTTCCATAGATCAGAAATTTAATGTGTTATCTTGCACATCTGGAAGTGGTTCTAATAGTTTGCTTGGTTGGTTGACAGAACTTGGTTTCAATGGTGACATGCATTCATTGAGAAGGAGAGGCAGAACTTTCCCCAAGAATGCAGAGGAAGGAATTTAAAGGTTCCAGAGGATGGGGGTGCTGGAGTGGATTTGTAATAAGAGGCCCGTACCCTAACCTCACAACCCACCCTCATTACATCATCCTGGATGTCTCAGAGGACTCTTCTTTCACTAGGGCAGTAAGCAACACATTGGTGAGACACCCATCAGCATCACAGAAAAGCTCAGTAGCCCTTGTCCTCTGTAAGCAGGCAGGATGGTGTGAGAAGCTGCCATCGCCATGAGTCCCCTGATTTCAGTGGGACCCCAGCAAAGCAGAGCTCAGTGGCACCACTTACCTCTGAAAGATAATGGGGGACACATAAGCATCACAGACAAAGAGATAATCAAAATGTTTGGCCACCAGCTACATAAAGGATAGAGACATTCTAATCTAATGTTTCTTGATTTTTATAATGTGGAAAAAAAAGTCCAGGTCATATATCCAGAAAACTGACTTGAGTTGCCACAGTGGAGAGTCAATGCCTCTCATCCAGCTGCAGACCTAAGTCCACAAGCTCAAAGTCCTTTAATTGAAGAGGAGGGTGGGTCCCTTGAGAAAGTACCCTATTACTGGGCTACAATATATACTGTAAATCTTCCTCTGAGCTTTCCTCAAAGATTCATGGCAGTCATTTATTATCATGACTGTGCACTAAGGGAAAGGAAATACTCTAACCTTAACTGATAAGCTTCTAGAGTAGTTTATAAGTAAATGCTCAACTCCTGCAGTTACAAGGTAGGCTGTGATGAAAATCAGGCCCTAGATCTGATTTTAAGGGTGGAGATGCTGCAAAGGAGATTGACTGTGCAAACTTGACAGATTTCCTATGTAAAATACAGGATCTTGATAGAAAACAAATGGGGTCCTGAGATCTGGAATTGAGGCATTTACATAGGTGAACCTGAGAGGTTTCTAATGCCCAGATTCTTCTAATCTCTCTAAACCTGTAAAAGCAGACCCTTCCACTTGCTAGGGCGAGAGACCTGGTACCTGGAGACTATGCAATGGCCTCAGCTATAGCAAATATCTCATAAAGTGGTGCCAATTATTAGCACCCACACATACCCCATTACACTAGCTGAAAACGGGTCAGATTTCAGCACAGGTTGAATGAGGAAGTAGTCTGCTCTGGGAAGAAATAGCTTGCATGTCAAGGGAATTGAATAATGTGGGCCATATACATAGGCATGAACCAGAACATGTGAGGGGCCAGACCTTTAGAACATGAGACTGGGCAGGAGTGTAAAATACAAGGCTAGATAGGGGATAATTCTTGCCTATGGAAGCTCTCTTCTATGACGTGGGACTCAGTGTTTTGGGAAAGACACCTGAACCCAGTGATCCCAGTCTGCCATGGCTTGGCTTTTTGAAGCCTGGATACAGCAATAGCCTATATTAAATTAAATGGAGATGCCAGAATTTCCTTGGCATGAGATTGGGAATCTGTTCAGAGGGTTCAAGGATATGGGAATGTGAGAATGAAGTTACTGTGTAATGCCTAAGGACCCACCACCTAACAGGTCACAAGAGGTCCTAAAGGATGCCCCCTTTCTAAAGGCAACAAAATGTACCTGTGAAGGAGTCACCAATGTCTTTGGAAAGTTTAATGGCTGCTGTCTTGTGGAGGCTGGAGCTGAAGGTGTAAGATGCGGTACTGAAGTGTGATCTTTGGAGTACGGGAAGAAGAGGGATTGAGACATGGCAGAAGCCAGGTGGCAGCACTGAATCGCTGAGGCAAGATGGAACTAATTACCATAAGGAGTAAGGTCAAGGTATGACATAGTTTGCCCAGGACAGTTTTTGCCTGTTGTCCTAGAATAATTATTAATAGTGTCAGATTTCACTCTCAGAAGTGCCCTGGTTTTGACAATAAATCTTTGGACACCCTAGTAATGTACAGAAATAGTGGAATGACAACCAGGACGCCTTGATCCATAGGGATCTAGGGTGATGGCTACTAGATCATAGTGTCTCTAGGGTCAAAACTGACAGTTCACTAAGGTTTAACCTGATTGGTAGAAAAACAACAAATGTAATTTTTAAAAATGAGAGGTGTTGAGTAGTGGGCTGATGTCAGCTATTATAAGAGGAAATTCTTGCAATTTCTCATTCACTTGCCAGACCTAAGCAGGTTCCGAGACCCAGAGCCAACTGATTGAAGCAGAGTGTTTGCCCTTGAGGATGTGCCCTGCAATGTCATCACAAGTATGTATTTTTCCAAACCTTTCCCAAAGAGACCTGTTCTTTTTTCCCAGGCTACCTGTCCACTGGAGAAAGGGGAATATTCAGAATGTTTGAGGGCCAGTGATCAAGTAAAATTCATGCAGGCTAATTGATAAGTGGAATCCTGGCCCAAGTTCATCTTACAGTGGGTCCAGTGAGATCACAGGTCCATCTTGTGGTAATTTTCATGGTCCTGAATGTGTAAATGGAAAAAATATTCTTGGCACAAACAGAACTTTTCCATCTGACCAAAGACTTACTAAGTAAGAACCATAATGCTAGTAAGAGCCGAGTGCAAGTCCCTGAATCTGCCACTCACCCTTGGTAGAGAATACATTGGAAGCAATACCATCCAAGAGGAATCTCAGAAATTAGTGCCACTACATAAGCCTGAAAGGGTGCAAGGATGACGTTCCCCATCAGGTCAAGGTCTAATTCTTGGTTGTGTAAAAAACATATGGATAGTGGAGGATAATATTGGAATACCTTAAATATAAACAGGTGGTGATCTCAGCTGCAGCTGACATGCCAAATACGGTAGCTTTACTGGAACAGATGGACATAGCCAGTGGTATTCAGTATCCAATTATTGATTTGGTAACTGTATTTTGCTCAGTCTCATTCAATAGAAAGGATCAAAAGTGGTTTGCTTTTATATGGCGAGGACAAACTTACTGCCTTGCCCCAGACCTATGTGAACTTTCTTGCCCTCTGTCATAATATGTCTACATACTACTAGTCGTCTTGATATTTCATGGGCCCATCACTGGTCCACTAGATTGGTGACAACATGCTAATTGAATCTTGTGAGCAAGAAGTAGCAAGTAGCCTAAGTGATTCCCTAGTGCCAGAGGTGGAAGACAAGCCCCGTGGACATTCAGGAGCTTGTCATATTAGTAAAGTTTTCTGGACTGGGAAATACTGGGATATCCCCTTGTAAGATAATATATTGTTGCACCTCATACTTTTTGCCACAGAAAAAAAGCACTGCGCTTGATGGGCTTCTGGATTTTGGAGGAACACACTGTAATACATAATATTGCTTTGACCCATTTATTGGATGACTTGGAAGTCTTCCATTTTCTAAGAGACCTAGAGTGAAAGAGGGCTCTGCAATAGGTCCCTGCAGGAGAAGATGCAAGCTTCTGTGCCCCTTAGGCCATGTGAATCAGTCATTTACAGTTTTCAGTACACAAGTCTTTTATCTTTTTTACAGATTTATCCCTACATCATAATTTTGATGCTACTTAAAGTGGTGCTTTTATTTCAATTTCTGGTTGTACACTGCTGGTATATAGAAATATAATTTATTTTCAGTGACTTTAGATACAAGAATACAAACAATTTGATACTTTTATGACTTGTTTCACAGGTTCAGAGTAGAGGTCAATGGAATTGTTAAATACTGAGGCAACTTTCTGAGGTTGTTACCCATTACTCTGTGAATTATGTCTTTCCAGGCTGCCTGTTGGGAACAGGCACTATTGCCAACTCTTTGTGAGTACCAGGCACTATTCTCTGAGTGCTTTTCTTTGATTTTATTCCTAAATTTGGATGATTTCTTCACATTGATGAGCTGATGAGTCCTTTACTAAATACTTGAGGGGGGTTCTGTAGGTGTCAGAGTTCTCTCTCTGTGAAGCTCTCTCGTGTTTAGTACTCCGGTCTGCAAACTCTAGCTGTCTTGATCTACTCAGACTCTCAGTTCACCCCCTCAACCCAGCGTGTCCACCAGGATTTGCCACAGGTTCCCCATTTGGTACTATGAACTGGAAACACAGAGGCAATCAGAGGGCTCACCTCAGTTCTAGTCTGTCTCTCTGGGATTGCTGTCCTTCATTGCTTAATGTTCATGAAAACCATTGGTTCACATATTTTGTCTGTTTTATTTTTGGGGTTGTTTTGGGTAAATTGGGTTCCTGCTACTTCATCTTGGATGAAAATGGAAGTCTCAGAAATGAATTTTAAGTGTACGTTTCTTATATATTATCTGAAATTTAGAAGTGTTTTATAGCATAAGAATTTTCATAGTCTTTAAAGTAGCGGCATCTACTAGTTGCCTTCCCCAACATCCAAATTCCCTTTCCTTCTCAGTAATGGAACACTAAATAAAGACACCCCTAGCTAAAAGACACAGTTTTGTCTCCCATGTTATCTAGATGGCATATTTGACTGAATGCTGCTTGTAAAGTTGTGGACAGTAATGTGCTGAACCTCTGAGATGCTCCTTAGATTATTGCTTACCCTGTCCTGCTGCTCAGAATGCAAATGCAATGCCTGGAGCGCCTGGGGCCATTTGGGGCCATAAAGAAAATTTGTATATCTTTAATGACTGACCAGAAAACTGTAAATGGCCTGGTTCTTGATGACTCTGAGGAGCAACTTGAGTATGAAATTTTTATTGTATAAAAAACATTTAAGCCCAGTGATGCTCAGTGGATTGAGCATCCCTGTGCACACCGAAGGGTTCTGGGTTTGATTCCCAGTCAAGGACACATTCCTGTGTTGCAGGTTCAATCCTTGGCCCTGTTTGGGGCACATGAGGGAGGCAGCCAATCAATGTGTCTTTCTACATCTGTGTTTCTCTCACTCTCTCCCCACCTTCCACTCTCTCTAAAAATCAATGGAAAAAATATCCTTGGGTGAGAATTAACCAACAAACAAAAAAGACAGTTAACTTCTTTGTTTTTTAAGCAACTGTCATTTAGAAGTTTTTTTTTTTACACGCTGAGTTGTTTTATCTCACATGTCTAGTTTGCTAAATAGCCAGGAACCTAAACCAACACCTAGAGACAAAACTTGCTACAAGAAAATTTTGAGGTAGGGGAGATTTACTTATGGTGATTAAGGCTCCCCATTTGGCGTCTTTTCTCTACTTTCCTACCATCTTATATGCTCAGTGCTTTTATACTCTCGAGGTCTCTGTTACAAAAATTTGTTTTCAAGGAAAGAGCCAAAACTCATTTCCTAGGGTTATTTTTATGTAAACAAAGATCAGTGCTTTCATATAAAGAAATTATGTTCTAATAGTGTTTTTTTCAGTAAGTAGGGAGACATTTTAAAAAATTACCAGGCCTTTTTTTTGCAGGGGGAAGGGGGGACAGCTCTTGAAATTCTATCTGTATAAGAGCCTGCACTCAAGTGGAAAGATAGATTCAGCTGAGTAGATTTTTTACACATGCTTTAAACAGGCAATATGCAAATACAGGGTGTGGCAAAAGTAGGTTTATAGTTGTGAGTATGAAAAACAGTTTATTCTTGTATTATTATTTATTCATTATTGTATTTTTTCCATATGAACAACAGTAAACCTACTTTTGTCCCACCCTGTATATGGCTCATCAACCTGCCTCCACCTTGAATTCAGAACTAGAGAGTAGTATCTAGGGAAAGTCCATTACTTACCTCCAATTTTCCTCAGGCTCTTCCCTGAAACTATATAATTTTGGTATACATCATGACCACAGAGTTTCTCTCTCTCTAGTCTACTCTGGGAAGCTGATATGTTGCAGGGACTAGATCTAGTTCAGCAGACATCCATGTTTAGCTGGACTATTTACATGTAACCAGCCACAGCAGAGAGAGAAGCAGGTGTTACCTAGTATGTCCTGCATTAACAAGCCCCTCAATTGTTTTATTTATCAAACTTCTCAATAGCACTTCCACATTTTCATTTTGAATATAGTTCTCTGAGCTTATGAGTGGGAAAAAATCTGTGAAGTATGAATGTTATTTTTATCAATTTTCTTTTTCTCTGCTCTAACAGCGATTGTTTACTATATGCTAGAAAAAAGTACAGGGATGATAAGATCATTTCTTTCCCCTCCTTGTGGGATTCAGATAAAGCTATAATTTTGTGGAGTTGGCAGAGACTCTGTGAGAATTTCTTAGCCCTGGGGTTATGTGTAATTCTTGGACCTGGTAAACAAACTCATTCATAACTCATGTGTATACAGTTTAGTAGGACTGCCAAGGAATGCTTGCCTGAATTTATGTGTACCAATGACAAATACATAACACAAGTCCTTAAAGAAGGAAAATGCACTTTGAATTTCATATTCTCATTTGCTTGCTTACTGGGAGACAACATGTGAAAGGGAACTATCAAAAAATTGTAATGCAGGTTGCAAAGTAAATTGTCGTCAAAATATTGTTAATCAATGTATACTATTAATTCATCTATACAACATACATTTGTCAAGAGCGCTTGCTCTTTTTTCTGCCCAGAACTCTCTTCTCCAAGTTCTTTGCATAGCTCACTCATTCCCATCCTTCATTTACAGCATGAAGCCTACTTAGTACGAACTTCCCTTGCCATCCTCAATAAAGCAGACTCTTTATCTGATGACTCTTTATCTCCTCGCCTGTTTTATTTCCATTGTAAGATTCATCATGGTCTGTAATGATCCTGTTTATATGCATTTTTACTTATTTAATATCCATCTTCCCAACAAATGGACTTTATAAGGCTAGAACTTTTTATTTATTTATATTTTTATCTTCACCCGAGGATGTCTTTTTACTGATTTTTTTTTTTTTTTTTTTTTTTAGGGAGAAAGAGAGAGTGAAAGAGAGAGAAACATCGATTGGTTGCCTCCTGTACGACACCTGACCAGGGTTCAAACCCGAAACCTAGGTATGTGCCCTGACTTGGAATTGAACCAGCAGCTTTTTGGTACATGGGACAACTCTCCAACCAACCAAGCCACCTGGCCAGGGCACAACAACTCTTTATATGTGATTATCATTCCCATTTTACAATTAAGAAATCAGGCTACAGACAGAGAGTTTAACTAATTGGCTCAAGGTTACCCAGCTAACAAGTAGGGGTGTACCATTTTCCATCCCCACCATGAATATGTGAGAGTTCTAGCTGTTCTACATCCCTGCCAACACTTGATACAGTCAGTCTTTTTAATTATCAGCATCAAATTGTCATTTTAATCTGTAGGAGTTTCTCAGTCATTATGATGTGGAAAGCAAGGATTTGGGCTGACCACAGAACTGGCGTTTACCATTGCATTTCATCACCATAGAGCAGCAGGGCAGTAGAAGACAGAGCAAAGACTTGTCAAGAGAAAACTTGGGTTTGAATTTTTTTCTCTGCATTGATTCACTTCAGGTTGCTCACATTTAAAAAGGGTGATAATACTTACATCACAGAGTAATTAGAAGATTTAAGTGAGTTTTACCTAAGAAAGTATGCAGCAGCCCTGGACGGTGTGGTTCAGTTGGGTGAGAGTCGTCCCATGCACCAAAAAGTCACGGGTTCAATTCCTGGTTGAGGCACATGCTTGATTTCCAGTAAGGTGCACGTAGGAGGCAGCCCGTCGATATTTCTCTCTCTCTCCCCCCTTCACTCTCTCTCTCTAAAATCAATAAAAACATTTGTAAAAAAAAGTATGCAGTACATCATTGGTGCTAAAGTTTGTGCGTGTTTTTTAAATTTTCTTTATCTATTTTAAGTTCAATGTTGTTTTTCTTTGGTAGACTAAAAAATGCACATAATTTCTTGTCCTTGCAATTCTCCCATGTCCCCACTGATTTATTCTCCATCCTGTACTTTTTAGCATCATCTTCACCCCAAAGTAATACTACTTAACACCAGCTTGAGCAGGCAGCACACATTGGCAGAAAGCAATACTCTAAAAAGAGCACAATCATCAGTTTTATGTCCATCAAAGCTGCAAGTAGTTTAAGTGTTTTATGTAAGTTTTGTGCAAGACACTGTGAAGGCATTATTGTTGTTTTTATAAAGGGTCACCCCTAGGTTTCACAATAACAGTTTTAGTGATGTTAGATATAGTGAATGGAAAAGAGGCCAAGTGCCAAGTAGATAAAATGATGGGCTCTGAAAGCAGAGTCTGTGTTTAAGTCCTACCCCAGCCCACTCGTTAGCTAGGGAACTTTGGACAAGCTATTCAGTTTCTTTACGTTTTGGTTTCCTCATCAATTAATGGGGACTTTACTTGCTCTTAACCCTTTGGATTTTTATGAGAATTAATTGTGGTTTACAATAAGTGCTTAATAAGAGTTAGCTTTTGCAACTCTAAAACTCATAAAACAAAAACTGTAAATTTATGTCCAACCTTTAAAAGTTGTCTTGTTACTTAATAGCATAATAATATCTCTAACTACACAAATAATATTAGTCTCATTGTTAATATTATCTGCCTCACCCCCCACCCCACCCCCCAAAAAAAATGCCTCCATTTTGTTTGAGTTTTTTTCTGCAAATTTGTCCTGGAGTTTATAACCTTTAGGTTGTGAAGCAGCCAGTTTTGCCTGCATATTAGAAATAAGATAAATATAAGGCTTCATATTGTCTACAAGCCTGTGTAGTATCAAACCAGGTGACGATATTTGGGTTGACTAAAGATTTAGGTCAGCAATGGAAAGAGAGAATTCATGTTGACTTTATAAAGTTGCAAATCAAGGAATTATAGTTGGTTTGTTCTTTCCTTACAACAAATTCACTGACTGGTGTGGTAGGATTAGTACAGTACACACTCGGCATTCCTCTTGTCTGGCTCCCAAAAAGTATTATTACAATCTTAATCTTCCTTTAAAAAAATTTCTTTCTTCCTTCAACTTTTTCTTCTCCAATTCTCTCTTTGCATTTCTCTATGAATCCTAAACATTGGTTGGTCCAGGTACTATTTGACTTTCCCCAGTGGTTTGACCATGTTGCTTCAGGATAAAGGAGCAAACACCTTTCAGTACTCTGATAGCATATCAAATTATTTTTTAAAAGAAAATTGAAAATTGGTAAAAGGAAAGAAACAGGAGTGACAACAGTATTTCCAAGGTTTAAAAATTCTAGGTTACAAGAATGTAGAAAGTTGACTTGACTATATTAGTGCCCTCCTGGATATTCTTGATAAATAATTCACAATTAATTTGCTCCTTTGAAAGATTAAAAATGGATTTGAAGGCCCATTTCCACTCCCTCTGCCTTGTGTTGATGGAAGCAGGAGGAATTTGGGGAGGCGGCCCAAGGCCAGTTTTTGTCCAGTGCTGTTAAAGGGTCTCTGATGCTAAGCAATAGAGTGTTGCAACTGTTCCCAATTTCCCTCTTGAAGTGTTTGTGTAGAATCGCTCTCTGTATTTTCAGCCAAAAGATGTGTGCATCTGCCTCTCAAAGATTAAACTGCATCTGCTGACAAGAAATAGGCATTGGGGAAGCATGTTTGTTGTTAAAAGGAGTGTTTTCTTTATACCAGGTGTTAAGGGAATGACAATACATTAGCATTCTTCTGCTTTGTGTTAAGCTATAGAGTAAATTTTTGCTGTATGACATTAACCTCAGGAGATCGGATGCCTTGATTAATAGAGATGGGCTGCCCGGCCGGTGTTGCACAGTGGTTGAGCATGGACTCATGAACCAGGAGGTTATGGTTTGATTCAGGTCAGGACACGTGCTCCAGTTGCAGGCTCAATCCCCAGTGTGTGTGTGTGTGTGTGTGTGTGTGTGTGTGTGTGTGTGTGTGTGTGTGTGTGTGTGTGTGCAGGAGACAGCTGATCAATGACTCTCTCTCATCATTGATGTTTCTGTCTCTCTCTCTCTCCCTCTCCCTTCCTCTCTCTGAAATCAATAAAAACATTTAAAAAAAATAGAGGTGGGCATTCAATCAAGAAAAATCCATTCTCCTGACCCACTAAGAACCATAATAGTAGTAAAACAATATTTAATGTAAATATTATTACATTATTTAATGTCTACTGACTCCAAACAATCAATCGCTAACCTCTACTATACATATGTTCTTCAAAGGATAGTTCATTTTTTTATTTCTGTTCCCAGCGAGGATTCCTATGTAATCTCAATCAAAGAAGAATAAATAACAGGAAAATTAGTTAACAGTACATTTCAATCAACAATTACTCTTATATCAGGTGTACTTTTAAAATTATTCAAATGATAATATAAACAGTTTATTTTGTCTTAACTTTTGAGTTCTCTGCATTTCTTATTATATATAACCTTGATTTTCCTCCCATATTCTAACTATAGGGGGAAAGAGAAATACTGGAAGAACTATCTTGAATGTTTGTTACTTTTAAACATAAGAATTGAGAGATAATTAACTAATTATATATGTGTTAAAAATTGATATTTCATTATTAAAGGAGCTTCTGTGTCCTCCCATAGTGGGAAAGGAATGTACAAAATTAAGGGAAGGACATGTCTACATATAAAAATAGAGTCACTTTTGGGCAAACACACTGAAATACTATTTACATACTTAGACTTCAGAATTATGTGGGCAAGAAGAACATTCCTAACATTTATTTATAACATACATAACTCAGTGGGATAACAGAGAATCAAGAATGCAAACTCTGAAGAGAATGTGGTCAAAGTTTCCAGTGTGAAGGGTTTCTCAGGTAATACTTCTCTGTTTAATTTCGTTAAAAAGTATAGACATTGCCCAGCCGGGCGTGGCTCAGGGGTTGAGCGTCGACCTAGGATCCAGGCGATTGGGGTTCGATTCCCGGTCAGGGCACATGCCGGGGTTGCGGGCTCGATCCCCAGCAGGGGGCGTGCAGGAGGCAGCCGATCAATGACTCTCTCATCATTGATGTTTCTATCTCTCTCTCTCCCTCTCCTTTCCTCTCCCTGAAATCTATAAAGATATATATATTTTTTAAAAAGTATAGACATTTGGTTAAAAATGAGACATATATTTCATTAAATTGTTAAAAACTGTTATTATTCTTGAAATGCTATTTAAAAATTAAATACCAAAGATCTAACTAATTAAATTACATAATTAAGTTTGAGATCACAATGTGGGTAGGAAGGAGAACACATTCTGGAGCATATTTTTTGCTTTTTGGAGGGAATTATTCCTTTTACTAGTATTAAGTATTTTTTCTTCTACCTTTTTAATGTTGTTCACCAAGCTATCTATTTTTATAATTTGAATATTGCTATATCAGTTTCTCTGTGATAATATTTATCAAAATATATATTCTCATTTGTTCTATTCTTTTTTTCCATTTCTGGGTAATTCTGGGAAAAGCACACCAATGGATTTGTTTTTATCAACTATGAGAGTATCTTTTGGAAGATAAGTTTGATGCTTTATATGTTTTATGATTGCTGATATATTTGTTTTAGTATCTGCCATATTATTTTATGTTTTTATTGATTATACTTTTTTTTGCCTATTTTTCTGTGTTTTCTTTTCCTGTCTTTTCTTCAACTGATCAAGATTTTGTTGTCCCTTTCTCCTCTACTCATTCAAAAATTATGTATTGTTTCTTTCTTCTTTTTCTTTACTTTTAAAGTTGACCCTTACAATTTTTCACACTCATACATTTATTTATTTGCTAACCCTCACCCGAGGATATTTTTTTCCATTGATTTTTAGAGACAGTGGAAGGGAGAGAGAGAGAAACATGGGTGTGAGAGGGACACGCATCGATTGGTTGTCAAACCTGCAACCCGGTACATGCCCTTGACCCAGAATTGAACCCATGACCCTTTGGTCCATGGGCCGATGCTCTAACCACTGAGAACACTGGCCAGGGCAGTATATATATATTTTTTAAAGTCCAAATTAATCAGAATTTTTCTCCTCCTGAGGAAGACAATAATCTTAGCACACTTTAGTTTTCCTTCAACTTTTCCCCAACTCCCATATAATTTTTGCCCGAAGTTTCAGAGACATGTTGTTACTAAATGTAAAAGCACTGTTTTGTTTATAAACAATACTCATTTGCATTTTATTATGGTTTCCTGATTATTTGCTCACTTTTGATTCTTGTACATCATTACTTCCTTCTAATTCTATAAATTTATTTTGTTAGCTGAAAATAGACTTTCAAAGTTATTCTAATAATGGTTTTTATTTTAGAGATGTAAGTAGCTTTAAAATATCCTTATAAATTATAGCTTGACTGGCTCCAGAATTGTAGCACAGTTATTTTTCCTTAGAAACCCTACAGATATCAATCTACTTCCTTAGGCATCTTTTTTACTGAGAATAGTATACAGCTAATCTGATTTTTATTTTGTAGAATTTTCTCTTTATTTAATATACTGCATTTCTATAATGTGTCTAAATAGGAATTTTTCAAGTATATTTACCCCATGTGGCACATGGTGGCATCTGTCGGTCTGAGGACTCTCGTCTTTCCTCGGCTCTGAGCGGTTCCAGGCAGTAGCTGTTGCGGTGCAGCTCTGCACCTGTTTCCTCTGCGCCTCCTTCAGGAGCTCTGCTCAGATGTGCCAGCCCCACAGCTTCAGCTGCTTGCAGCTGTATTCTTCTGACCTTGTTTCTTTTGTCATTTTATGGTAATATCTTGGTTTCTAGACCATATATTTCCCCTTTATGTTTTTGAGTGTTGCCTTGGGCTTTTCAATTTATAAAACCTATTTACCTATAAATGAGGTGTGCATTTGAGCCAAAGATGGAGTTTTAGCATTGGTTCCATTTACCATTCTGACCTGAAAGCCACCAGGACATACTGAAAAAGAGAAAAGAAAAACAGTGAACATATGATGATAGAGCATGCTAAACTTATGTAACCATCCACTTAACTCCAATCAACATTTCTTTCTCTGCCATAAAATAAGGCGGCTAAATTTTAGATAAGCTACTCTAAATTATTATTGAGTTACATGAGACTAATTCCACAGGCCACTTTTATCTACTCTTAATTGAAGAAAGAGATCTCCTTCCTTCTAATTCTCCCCAAGCAAGAAATTTCCATGAATCAAACCTTATTTCCCCTGCAGTTCATACCCCTTCTCATATCTGCCAAGGAAGAAAAAGAGAGTTATCCCAGACCACTCACTGGCTGATGGGACTGCGTAGCTCTACAGAAGAGAAACCCAGCAAAAAATGGCCTTTGATGCAGCAAGAAGTGAGAAATGGGGAAGGTACAAAGACCAGAGGAGGAAAATACTTGCCATTTCATAAGTCATAGCCAGGAGAAAGACTTTTGAATTATTGCCTTATGTACCGATCCTTCCAGGTAGGCTGGTAATAGCAATAGCTATTGCCATGACAACCCACAGATGCTGGTAGAGTTCTCCAAATCATGAGGCACTTATATTGTCAATAACAGAGCCTAAAGGAAGCAACTTTTAGGGTTTTTTTACTTACTTTTAAAATTATAACATTCTTCTGACATTCAGGGACACTGTGCTCCCAAATGATTGTTATTCATATTTGCCACAATTGCTCAAGGCAAGTTTAAATAACTGAATAACTCCCAGGTAGAAATAAGCTATTCAGATACAGAGAAGTGGGGTGACTGGCCTGACACCCAGAGAGGAGTCAGTGACAGACCTCAGAATGAAGCTCATAGCACTTAACCTTTCCCACCCTCAACCCTGAGACTGCAGTTCTACACATAAGACTAGTGTATCATTCTACCTTACTACATTTTTTTAAATGACCACTGAAGTCAGTAAAGCTAAACCCCCCAAATAAAATCTTTCCTGGCAGGATAAAAATGCCTGATTATGTTTTCTGACCTTTTCTTCAGATTATTTTTCAAATGATAATTAAACTAATGTCCCAGACTACATTGAGTGAGGTACACATATAAATCTTCATAACATTCCAGAAAGATAATTCTTGTTAGGATGGTGGAAGTCATGGAATGAAATGTAAAACCCAAGATCTTATTCTAGTCTAATGTCTACACAGATGAAAAATTAAAGAGTTTAATGTAATAGAGAGTTTAAATGACTCACATGATTTGCGGACAGAACCAAGAATATAAAACCCCATCTCTTAACTTCCAGAGCAGTGTTCCTTCTATTGTATTACACTGAATATGACGATTTCCTTCTTAACACACCTGACAGAGCCTGATGGATTATTAGGTAGGTTGGAGTGAGTAATTTGCCATGGTAGTCATCTTCTTCCTGTTATTATCATGTGTAGAACAGAAAGTCTAACTTTTGTTATGTTACAAGTAGCATAGTATAAAAGAGCTTTCAGTTAACATTCTACACATGCCTGGCTTCTTTATGGCATGTAATTTTATTATCTTAAAGTTCAGACTGCTGGGAACTAGAGAATCAAATATTGGAGTGAATTTGAATACCATTTCTGATGAGGCAAAGAGAAGATCTATGATCGCAGCTAAAACTACTACCCCTAAATGACCTTCAGTGGTAGGAGAGCAGTCAACTCTACTTGGGAAATGCTCCTTTGATAGCAGAAGCCCAGCCTTGCAAGAGTTCAAGTCTCCAGTCTGACTAAGCTCCTAGTGATGTTTCCTTACAGCTAATACTTCACTTCTTGAAGACTATCAACAGGTCAAAGACACACAGCCCATCAAAGTCATTCATCATCTTAGCTGCTATAGTTTTTTCCACTGCTCACTTTCAGTAAACATTTTAAAGAAACAGATTTAGCTTTTACCTTCTCCTGTGATCACCTGATGAGTCATGGCACATTGAGAAAGGAAAGATGTCAAGAATGTTTAATCAGCAGTGATTTAAACATGGGCCATATTTGAGGGAATTAACAAAATCAGCATGCTCATTGCTCCAGGGTAATTTTTTCTTTTCTTTCTGGTAAGACTAAATGAAAATCAGAACCCAAAGCAGTGGAAGTCTTTCAGGTCCAATTCTTACTGCCAAATTTAAAAGACTGCCAGGAGGGAAGGCTGAATCATTCTCTGTGCCAGTTACAGCTGTGTTTTTCATCTTTATCAGGAATTTCTTGATTCCAATGTCAAAAAAATTCACTTATCTTCTAAAGTTTTATTCTTATCTCTTACCCTCCACCTCTTCTCTTTCCCCTATCCCCACTCCATTCCTAGGAATTGATTGCAAAGCAGTTAAAGGCAGTTAGTACAACATCAGTTCAGAACGTCCTAATTTAGCCGGATGTTAACGTCCTACGGTGAAATATTCTGAAGGAGGGCTGAATCAATGTGTGACGATGCTTCTTCTTAGTGAAACCATCAAGACAAGTGGGCCAGAAAAAGTGCTTAAAACTGATAGGACAAAATGTATTGGGGGAAAACTATAAAGTGTAGGTTTTAAAAAATCAATGGTAGACATGCAGGATGTGGGAGAACTGATTTAACAACAGGTAATGGAAGAAAGGCTGTTAGATTGTATTGACTGAGAGTTTGGTGTGAGCCAAAAGCGCCATGTTGCACACTTTTCCAGCATTATGAGAGGCAAGGTGGCCAAGACCAGTGTGGCAAAGCTTTCATTCCACCTTGCAATCATCATATGATATCTGGGTCATCATATACAGTTCCGGTAGCCAGATTCTCATGTAATTAATGTTTCTGGCTGGTGTTCCTGGTCACTTCTATGTTACATTTAATTTTCATAATATGTACCCGAGTCCTGAACCCATCTACCAAGAACTAGCAGTGCTAAATATTCATGGAAGAAATATCAAATAGCATATGCAAAAGAATTTAGTGACAAAGAGTGGGCCTATGAAAATCCAATTGCAAGTTACAGATGGACAACTGCCTCATAATCACATGTTTCCTTCAAGTTAATTTTTAGTGTCCTGTTTAGGCCTCCGGTATGACTTCAGATGTCATGGATGCAAAATAAGCAGTTTTCATTTGCTTGTTATGCGGGAAACCAAATGGAGATGTCAAAGAGATAATCACAGATACAGAACCTATTGACTAGAAAGCTGATCTCTTTCAGTATGTGTGAGGAATTCTAACTATTTATGTAGTGTGTAAAATCATTTATGTCCAAATGTCGGTCAACATCACCACATTAGTTCCTATTCAAAGCTGTTATGTTTGATTGCTTATTTCTAGGCCTGAATATTTTAGGTTGGGAGACAGGATAAAATATTCCAGGATAATGGTGGAGAGTTCATTTGCCTCATGTGTACCTATTGCTGGCTTCTTATGATCCAGGTCCTCCAGGAAGAAAGCTGAAGACAAGTAAAGGTGACCCAGCAGCATTAGATAGGTACTTCAAGGTTATATAACCATCTTTTGAGCATGTTTAGAAGGACAAGCAGGCTTGGTCCCAACCAGTAGCAGTAAAAAAAATTCCCACAGATTAAAGCAAACAAAGAAGTAGCTGTTAATTGGTGCATAACCACTTGCTGTGGTTATCTCTCCAGGATTCAGCTCAGAGGGAGCTGGCAAATTCACCCATCTCCCAGGCTTTCCCTGAAAGGGGTCCATCTGTGCACTGTGAAAGCTGCTGCCTGGGGCTCAGGCTTCTAATTTAGCATATACCTGAAGACTGCCTGGATTCTCCCCAGAGACCAGGGAAACATAAATGAAACTGGAGGGCATTATACTAAGTGAAATAAGCCAGACAGAAGAAAGACAGGTACTGCATGGTATAATTTATATATGGAATCTTAAAAAAAAAAAAAGAGTCCATTCATAGAAGCAGAAAAGAAAAGTGGTTATCAGAGGCTGGAGGAGAGAAGAGGAGGAAAGTGAGAGGCTGGTAAAATGTACAAACTCAGTTGTAAGGTGACTAAGGTCTGAGCATTTAATGTATTACATAGTGACTATAGTTGATAACATTTAGTGTACAAATTAAATTTGCTAAGAGAGTAGAATTTAAATGTTCTCACCAAAAGAAAAAAAGGGTAAATTTGTGAGGTGGTACCTGTGTTAATTAACTCATTGTGAGAAATCTTTTCCTGATATTAGGTATATCATATCACATGACCTCAATAAAACTGAAAGAAAAAAAGAGATGGTAACTGTATCCAGAACCAGTGATTATTTGAACTCAGTTCATAGACTCCTATAGAGTTAACTTCTACCAGAGCTAACATGGTTAGATGCCAAGGAAACTTAATTTATTGGCCCTCTCCTATCAGAACTGCCCTTTTCCAAGGTGACTGTCCAAACCTGGAAGGGGAGAAGTTGCAACTGCATCATTCTCACTGATACTCCATGTAACTTAGTTAAGGGTGGGGAGAGGGAAGTTTCTTTAAGCAAAGGATATGGGGCCACAGAGGCCACAGAGAAGAGTGAATGTCACATCTGGAGAATTTCAAATAGTCCAAATGGGGGTGATGAGAAAGTAAGTGGCAAGAGATGAGGCTGGACTGACAGAGAGGGGATCATGAAGAGCTCGTTGGCCTCACTAAGGAAATTGGAATTTTATCCTGAGAGTTATGAAGACCACTTATGTGTTTTAAGAAGGTGAGTGTCCTGAATTAGATTTACAATTTAGAAAAACCATTTTCACTCCAATATGGAGAATGGGGCAGTACTGGGCAAGCCAGCATCACAGTAAGGAGACCGGGGAAGAATAGAAAACCATTCCAGTAATTCAGCAAGAATTTGGCCGAGGATGACCAAGTAGCAGTGATGCCACAAGAGCTATTTAGGAGGCAGAACTCATAGGAAATGGACTCAAATGTTGTTAACAGAGCGACATGCTTGCTCTCTCTGACTCTTAATTCTAGCCTGCATTTCTCACATGGCCCACATGCTAATAGCTCCTACTGTAGATATGCTAGTTAACTAGAGGGATTCTGCTTGGGGCTTTAGTTTTTGCTAGAACAACCTTTTGTCAGAAGGACTCTTTCCAGAAGAGATGGGGAAATATACGCAAAATAATGACTGCTCATCAAAGATATACCAGAGTCTCCAGGCTGGACTCAGATCAGCAGTAGTCAGCAGACATACCAGGGGGAAAAGAGACTGAGAGATTTTAAGCTCTTTCTTGAATCCCTGAGTGCACCTAGCTATCTATGGTCCTCACTCACCTCTTGCCCCACTCCTCCTTCCTTCCTTTGACATAAAGACCCCTGAATTCAGGCCTCTCTTAAGATAGATTTGAGAAACCTCTAAGGTCCTCAGGTTCTCAAGCTGGTGCCTTCCCAATCAATAAACCTTTCCTGACATATTGAATGTTAGCTTTTGAAGCACTGAGCACAAGAACCTTGAATAGGTAACAGTTTGACTTTGGGATGAGGGAGAGATGGAATTAAGAATGACTCCCTGGTGTCTATCTTGAGCAGCAATGTAGATGGAGAATACAGGGAGGGAGGGAAAATTGAGAGGGGGGAAGACAAAGATGATATGGTTTGGAGACCCTGAATTTGAAGTGCCTGTGGGACATGGAAGTGGAGATGTCTGGTAGCACTGGAAAATATGTGCCTGGAAGTCTGAAGAGAGAATGTGCTAGAGCTTCAGATATGAGAGTTATCAGTACTGTATGAACGTTAGCTGGAGCCTCTGGAGTAGATGAAATCATATAGGAAGCATCTGTAGAATGAAAAGAGAAGAAATTAAGGGAATAGATCCCTGAGAAACATCAGCTTCTAAAATGTTGTCACAAGAAGGAACACATGAAGGAATGAGCTGGAACAACTTGAGACAGGAGAAGAGCTAGCCAAGGACAGAATCACAGAAATCAAGGACAGCGTTTAAAGTAGGAAGTGGGAACTGGTGACAGACATTTCTGGGAGGTCAAGTAAATAAGGGCTAAAACGAACACATTATATATCGCGACCAATACAGTCATGACCTGGCCCTCAAGTTTCTTATAATTTACATGGGATGGTAGGGAACTGGTATAACAAATACATGGAAAAACATAATCCAAGCATGAGAACATATAAATTATGTCGTGAGCATAATTAACATAAGAATGCACACACAGAAGAATTAAAATGGTCTGAGTCACGTTCTGTATAATTATAGAAAGGCTTAAAAATAGAATTCAAACAAGGTTTTATAATAGGGGGAAATTTGGCTTGGTAGAGGATCCTCCCACAGGTGAGATGGAGAGGTGGAAAATTGATTCCATTCTACAAAGTTTTGGGGGATTGCTCTGAATTCTCACCTCATATTTCACCTGTTTAAGGTAAGTTTCAAAACTGTGGCTACTTTGTAGTAGCAATATATCATATTTGTGACACTTGGGACTCATTGACAGATAGTATGCAACAGTTTTCTCCCTCTGGTCACTGTGGGTTTCATTTTGTATATTGTACTCAGGGTTAAGGTTTTAGTTTTTTCCCCGGGGAAAGAAGAGGGACATAAAGTTTACTGAGCCCGAGGCCTTAGTCCCAGCCCACCTTTGTAGGGAAGGCTTTCTTATCACCATCTACAGGTGAGGAAACTGAGCCTTGGAGAGGTTAAGCGACTTGCCTAATGTCACAATGAAGCATAACTCGTTCTAACATAGGTTACTGTGCCGCCTCTTCTCTTTGGCATCCTTCATGTTTGAAAAGTTGTCACTAATATGCTGACAGGATTCCCATCTTTTCTTTCTAATAGGTTTCTGATAATATTTCTTCATTTAAATACGTCCTATATAGCTAGATAAAAAAATCTTTTCATGTGAATACTATTTCTGAAATAACACGAACTTCAGAGTTATTTACCTGATGACACTCTAAGGAATTAGGATAATCATTATTGTTACCTCCACCCTCATCATTGTTACTATCACACTGTCAGTTTACTCAGAAAAAGAAAAGACCTTACCAGGTGACTTAAAAATATAAAAGGATGACTTTGGTCTGCCTTTCTTAGTCAAGAAAACGTACAGCTTCTGTTCTATAATCTTGGTGGTCCAAGAAGGCATGTTTATTTCTCAAATACCACCCCACCCACATGTATATTTGCTGGTATTTTAAATTTTTACAAACGTTTAAAGTTCTATTAAGAGGGAGTAAGTCTCATTTCACAAGAGAGATGAGACTTAAGGACACATACCTTTCAAAAGAGGGAAACTTGATGACTCCAATGAACTACAGGATATAAATTGCTGTTCTAATTAGGGTGGATGATAGAGAACAGGTGGAGAACAGAAGTCTCTTTATGACTGAGGTGCCAGGAGTCAGAGGGTGCCACAAAAGGGGGAACCAAGGAGAGGCTGACATGACCAAATTTTGCAGCTTCATACCTTTGCTTAAAAGCATTCCTTAGAAGGCCCGTATGCCTATAATTTCTTCTCTTCACATTTTGTAAAAAGGGAAGGTAATGTTTTATGTTTTTAAAAAAGTTATGAACTATACATATTTCTTTCTTTAGAAACTGCCTCTGGTCTCTACCTGTGGATTTATTATGCAGTTTCTTGCTTGGCGATGTGTGCTTCAGCATGTTTATCCCTATCGATAGCTTTAAATTATAAATGCCTTGAGGCCAGGATCTAAGGGCCTCGCTTACCATAGCAGAATCCTATTGGTACACGTCTGCTAAACACCTAACAAATATCACTTGATTTGGTATGTGAAAATCTGGAGTATCTGTCCTCTGATTGCCTCCCATGGATACTACAGAGTTTGGGAATGTAATGCTCCCCTGTTAGGCTCCTGCCAATAAGGCTGATACCTAAAGCTCAGGAAGAGGGGAACACAAAGCAGTGAAGAGGTCGAGGAAGAGCCCAGGTGGTTGAGTCAAGTGCGGCTGTCACCCAAGTTGCTTCTAAGTCAGTGATGTAGGATTAAAAAAATAATAATCTTTTACTGACAAAAATATAAATTTTGTCTATTTACAGGTTTTTCTGTTTCTAAAATTTCTGATGCCCATGCTTTGTGCATGACCTTCTAAATACTGAATATTTTATTTATCCTTCTGACCTTCCCTTTCCTGGTGATAAATTCAAAATATTTCATTTGAAATGTCCCTGAATGAAATTCACCTGAATATTATTTTTTAAATCCTAAGGACACCTTGATAGAACATTCTTAGATTTCTGACAAACTGTTAGAGCTACCTCCATTTGTCTTGGTCAGATGAACTCAACTACTAGGGTTGACCAGCCCTAGGAAGGGAAAGGCTTATTAGGAAAAGTGATAAAGCAGAATGCTATCTTGTTAGGGATTTTTTTATGCTCTGAATTTGCCTAAGCACAATTTTTGGTAATGATCCCAAACAGAGCTGTCAAGGGAAATTACACAGAATATAATGAAGACCACATAGTAACCTGTTTCAGAGTAGTCTCCCTCCTCCCTTCCCATTTCCTCCATCCTTTCACTTCTCCCACTTTTTCTTTCCTGTGCCCCTCTCAAGGTGGTACAAGGGTTGGTATAGAAAGTGGTCAGGAAGAACCCTTAATGGAGAATGAGATGAGCGAGCAGTTTAAGGTTAAGTGAGATATGAAAGACTTCAGAACCTCAAGGATTTCAACTCAATTCAATGTTTTTTGGTACCTCCTAGAGGAGGGCAGGCTTTCTTCCTTAACTATCAATATGACCTAGTTTATGTTAGTCAAATATTGAACAAGGGTGGGAAAATTTCTCCTTGTGGATTCAGATTAAATATAATACCCAATTTTGTCCCTTTGTCTTTAGCCATATTTTTAAATCAGAAATTATCTTGTTGAATATTTCATAAACCCAGATTATAGCTTAACCTCTAAGTAAAACATCTAAGTTAAGAAGATAATCAGAGATCATATACTTTAATAAAATCCCAGTTAACCTCACTGAATTTAAAGGCTCTTGCAGCAAATATGATCTTTGGCACAGAGGAGGGCGGAATGAAACGGTGAATCTTAAACATGGGCCTGCAGCTCACAGGAATGTGACCTGACCCGAGAAGTATAACATACTGAAGCTCATGAGTACTCTCAATCAAGAATCAGGACAAAAATAACAGAGACGAGAGAGAAGATAAAATACAAAAGGTCGTTCGGGCCACCTAAAAAATAAAATTCTTTTTGAGGAAAACATTCTATTAAGACACTGCAAAATAAATTCATGAATTGAACAGCTGCACTTTACTGCTCAAAGATTCCATGGAGAATTTATCAGTATGCATCACATTTACAAGCCTGAAGTTTAATTACACACAATTATTGAAAAGAGAAAACTTGTGTTTTTCTTCATTTCAATAAGAAAGAAAAATAAGTGCTTAACTGGATACCGTCAGGGTCTCTCACAAACTGAGCTGAGGACATCTTTTCTTTCATAGTTTTGGGCTCTGCTCACATCGATCTCTATCTGTGAAGGGGAAAATGCCTGGTGGAAAACATGATAGTTAACCAGCCACACGTTGCTGAAACCTCAATCAGGCCAGAAACCCACAATGGATGTGAAAGGCAGATAAAGTTTATTTTTATTCCCCCCTCAGTAAGGAAAGAGCCTAAAACATCAAGATCATGATATTAAAGCTCCACAGCTCAGTCAGAATCAAAGCCTGTGAATGAGATGGCTCCATGTTCCCAAGAGCTGACAAGAAGAAAAGTCCAGCAGATCAAGATTAGCAGAGCTGTCCAGTTTCCAGACCCTGGTCAGCACCATCTGTGGCCCTTGTCTCCATCTCCATCTCTATCTCTATGTTTTAAACCCTCATCAGCTTGACTTTAACATCCCTTCGGAATGCTGACGACTCTTGTCTACCACTTCAGAACACTTCCTATGCAACCTGACCTTAGCAAACCTTAGTAGACTTGGCTTTCTCTCACCCTCAGCCTCTGACCGCCCGGGACAGGGTGCCTGGAACCCTGTTTGGTTTAAGTGACTTCTCTGATGATTCTGGTGAGATTTAAGACTATTCTCTTTTTTTCCCCTCCAAGGACAAAGTAATTTATTTATATTTTAAATTTATTTTCCAAATTGGACTTCTTGGTTATAAAAATATCCATGATTTGCTACTCTTGTGCCCCAGTGACTACTGGCATAATTAGTTATTAAAAGATGAAGCAAGACAACACACTCATGGAAACAAGGTCAATGTTTAAAGGCCACTATAGCCAAGGTCACTATTCATCACACTGCTGTTTTCACTCTGGTGCAAATACCACTAAAAGGGAGAAACAGTCAGGTGTTAGCATAGCACAGTCTAGTTGCCAGAAGGTATTACTGTAACATTTTTTGTTTAAAAGGAAGCACTGGATAAACTTAAAACTTAAGAAAATGTCCTGAAAGTCTTTGTCAGGTAAGAACATCCAATTGTTTAATGTGAGTTAATATCTAAATTTATCCACGAGTCTTTCTCTTGAAACCATTAAAAACCCCTCACATTTATGTAATGAATATGATGGTTTATGGTTGAACACTCTCTCTCTCTCTCTCTCTCTCTCTCTCTATATATATATATATATATATATATATATATATATATATATATATATATATATATATATTTTTTTTTTTTTTTTACTCTGGAAATTTAGATTATCATTGAAAAGAATATCAATTCACATGTCTAATTTTCTAAAAGCTGCTTTTAAAATCCAGTAATTTTATTCTTAAATAATGCAACTTCTGACCTGCTTAGTATTCAAAACCAAAAACTGAAATTCTGCCACCCTCTTTGCAGTCTATTGATTTGAGAACTACAGCTGCTGAAATTAAACTTTATTGTTAGCATAGAGCTTTCAGCTGAGGAAGCAATTTCAAATTGGTTCCTTTTCTAGCCCAGCTTAATATTAAGTAAATATGTGTCTATAAGTGTTTCTAGCAGATTATTACCTAAAGTAGTGCCTGCAACTTTGCAGGTGCAGCTCTGAGAAACCAACATCTACGTTAGTGATGAGTCTTACTACCCAATGGATGAACATCAGTTTTCAAATTAAATAGATGGATATCCTCAGAGCTCTAAGAGTGATTTCAAGTTAGACCTCTCTTCCCTTAACTTACTTTTTAATTGAGTGCCCTAAGGCATGTGCATACAGCGATGAAATGGCCACAGTTCCTGCCCTTGAGGAGCACCCTGTCTAGAGAGAAGAGAGAAACAGATATTATCACGTCCCATAGCAATACATAGAGATTTGCACAGTATCTGACGGGAAAGGCTTTCCCACTCAGGTAGGGGGGCGTTTTAGGGAAGGGGAAGGCTCCCTAGAGAAAATCAGTAGAGACTGAGAAGAAGGATGTCTTTGCTTTATTTCTCTAAAACAGCAAGTTCAATTTCCTGGTTCAAGAAATAGCACTTATTTTCTAAAAATAATAAAATAACATTCCCCCTGCTGGCATAAACACTAACTGAAGCAGTGGAAATAATAACCCGTCATTTTACAGACTTGCTGAAAGACAAGGGGGGAATGCTGAACGGGAGACTAAGACAAAGAGCTGGGAAAGCTGAATACCACGAAGAGTTAGGGTCTCACCTACGTTGATCTTAAATCTACAGGCAATGAAATGTTGGGAAGCAGACAAAAGAAACCCGATGTGTTTTCATTAATGCCCTATCTTTTAAAGAACATTGTGCCTTTCAAAGTTATGCGTTGAAATACGATAAACAAAACACACAGAAACTTGGCTCAGAAATCAATAAAACGACCTAGTCTGTTATTGTGCCATCTTAAACTTACGTCTGAATTCTATCGGGCTTCCTTCTCAACTGAGAAAGCCATGGTTACTAGGCCAAGCAAAGACAAATCTTTACCCCAAAAATATCTCAGGCCAATTTACCTGCTGTGGTGCATTTTTGTATCATAAAAAGATGAGGTTGAGAGTTTTTGAGTGGAACTATTTGCAAAAACCACTTTTATCAATTGACTGTAAAAAAAACAAAGAGAAACAGTACAAGCTCTACCCTGTACCTGTATAACACAAATGTGAGTGACAACTTGTCACTTTGCCACATGATTTGAACAAAGGAAAAAACAAATCTGGGTAATTCAGTTCGAACGGATTTGGGGGCTGTGGTTCAGGTCCAGGGTATGATGCTCAGGAATGAAGAATAGAAAAGGAAAATCACTATGTTGCCCACAAGCCCAAGAGACAAAGCTGTAAATGAAGACAAAGCCCAGGGAGTGTTATCTCCTAAAAAGATATGTGTGTGCACCACATCGCACACATGTTCTTACTTATATACAAAATAATACAAAGCATTTACTATGTTCCAGGCACTGTTTTAAGTGATATGCCTTTATTATTTTATTACATTTCTGCCACAACCCCATAAATGTTGTATTTCCTTATTTCATAGCGTCTAAGACATCACTGACTGTGAAAAGTGCCATTACTTTATATATGTACTGTTAAGAAAGTAAAAAACAAAACAAAACTATGATTCGCTTTCCATTTAAGTCACATTTAGATTTTAAAATGTGAAAAAATGTGCACTTGGGAATCAATGAAATTCAAAATACTCTGGCCCTTATTTTGCAGAGGACCAAACTAAAGCCAGATAGCTTAAGGTAACTTTCCCAAGGTCATGTTCAGGCAAGAAAAGAAAGGGAAGGAGCCAGGGTGTGAATCTGAAAATCAGATGCCTGCACCAGAGCCACTATCTGGGTTTTTGTTTGTTTGTTTGTTTGTTTATTTTTCCTGCTTTTACTTCTATCAGAATTTATTTTATGCTGATGTATTCCCAGGCCATCAGTTTCTGTTTTTTCCAGTTTCCTCTGGGACATCTTTTTCTTCTGTGCAACCTCTTTCTTTGTCTTAGGAACAATCTGCTCTTTTTCGGGAAGGATCCCCTCGGTGGGCGGGGAGAGCGCATGTGGGGGTCAATCCGCCCGTGAGCTCTGTGAGTTCTGCACATGTCCTGGGAGCTTTGTTCGCCTGGATGTGCTCAATCACCAGAGAATGTGCATCTAAACCCTGGAGTTCAGCATTACTCTCTGCATTTTTAAGCACGTGAAGCAAATATTCAGCACTCTCTTGGGGCCACTACCCTGTGTCCAGCCCCACTCTTTGGCCTGGACACACCTACCAGCTCCACAACTGAACGACAGAATGGCACACATTGCTCTAAAGTGACATCCTCAGATACTTGGTGGCTTTTCGGATATGCACACCCTTGATGGCTGGGCGGTTTCACCAGTGTTATTAAAGTAAACACAAAGATTTGAACCTCTTGATCTGCATGGTTTTGCAGGGTTTTCTGTGTCAGTGAGTAGGGAACCATTTTCAGGTCACCCCTGGCCGCTTTGGGGAAGAGCCCACTGTTTTTATGATCTTGAACAACCAATGGTCCTCTGTACCTCAGCTTCCTCATCTTTTGAAGCAGAATTCTTAGTTTTGAACTAGAATAATATCTAAGGTCCCTTTCAGCTCTCACATCTCAGATTCTTTATCTTCACAAATAGGCAGGGGTTTGGAATTTAATGAGAAAAAAACCAAACCATGATCAGCCTAATTTTTGAAATGAGAGTGGGCTCTAGAAATGAAATCACACTTAAGGGCAGCATAGGATAGTGGAAGCTTTTTGGCTTTTGAGCTGGAAGACCTGATTTCTAGTACCAATGCCAGGGGTCCTATAGCTAAGTGACACTGGGAGGGATGCTTAACCTCTTTGAACTGAAGTTTCTTTATTTGAAAAGTCAGAATATGCCTACTTCAAAGGGCTGCTGTGAAGATGAAGTGTTATAGTGAAAGTGAATCCCTTGACATGGAATATGTGCTCCATAAAGGCCAGATCTCCATACTCTCAAAAATTAGTCTAAAATAAATGTATAGCGTAGGCTCCGGCACTGGAAGTTTTGGGCTCTATGTATTCATGTATTCTCTTCTTACAAATGTCATATTCATGTATTCTCTTCTTACAAATGCCATACAACAATGGTACTGGAAAGTTGAAAAGAATGGCAGAAATTGTACAGTGTGTTACTAAAAGATAGACATTTTAGAATGTAATAGTTGTAGACAGCTGCTCTTCCCCACCCCACCCACAGTATCTGTTTTGCCTTCTAGTGATGGAACAACTATTTTCCATTCTCTGTCTAGGCACTTTGAATGTAGTTGACTGAACACGTAACTCCACAGAGGAGCATGAGACTCAGGGTAGTAAATTCAAATATCTCATCAGATTTGATGACATGATCTGGAAAGTTTTGCTTTGCAAGCATTGAGAGTGAGCTTATGTTCTTTTCCACTGGACTTGAACCTTGACACTTGAAGCTCCCAATAGCCATCTTGCTAGCATGGGAGTATAAAAAAATGACACAGTGTGTCCTGGCTGGTGTGGCTCAGTTGGTTGGAGCATCGTTCCATGCACTGAAAGGTCATGGGTTTTATTCCTGGACACATACCTAAGTTGTGGGTTTGATCCCCGGTTGGGGCTTGTACGAGAAGCAACCAATGTTTCTCTCCCTCTCCCATCCCCTCTCTCTAAAATCCATAAAAATAAATAAGAACAAAACCAAAACCACAACGTGGTTGAGAACAGAGTTGGGAGATGGACAAACAGTGTCCTGATGACATCACTTCAGTCCATGGCTCCATCCACACTGAAACTGAATGTGACCTTGTCTTAGTTTAGGCTGCTATAACAAAGTATCATGGACTGAGCAGCTTATACACAACGGCAATGTCACATGAGGGAAAGACAGCTCTCTGGGGTCTCTTTTATAAGGGCACTAATCTCATTCATAGGGGCTCTACCCTCATGACCTAATTACCTTCCAAAGGCCCCACCTCCTAATACTATCACATTGGGGGTTAGGATTTTAACATGTAAACTTGCAGGGGACATAAACATTTTGTCCACTGTAACCCCTGTGTACTATAAGTTCTTTTTTTTTGTGAACGAATAGGTTCCTTGCTTGCCTAAGCCTATTTGGCTTAGGTTGGATATTACTTGTTACCCAAAAATATCCTCAATAACTACAAATAATGTTGTTAGATTGCTTAAAGGATTTCGCCTACTGGGAAGAGAAACTACTGCTAATTTTCTCACCTAATTCTCTTCCTGGGAGTGGACAGAACCAAATACCGCTTTGCAAGCTACCTCATTTGCAAGCATCAATGACAGGAAGTCAGGCACAGAAAAAAAGAGCTACAGCACCTCCCCTAAGTCAGTGTGTAGACAACCTGTACCTGCATTGCTCCTAAAGTTACCACTTTTTTGTCTTTGTAGACATGATCACTTAATAATCTAAGGCCATATTCAAAAGATTGCTTACAGATTTTTTTTTCTCTAAGAATCTTTAAAAAAAATCTTTACTGTTGAAAGTATTACAAACATCCCCTTTTCCCCTCCATTGACTCCCCTCCTCCCGGGTCCCACCCCCTCCCCAGGCCTTCCCTGCACTATTGTTTATCCATGGGCTAGCATATATGCATATAGGTTTCTCTAAACCTTTTTGGAAAACTGATAAAACCCAATTCATAAAACAAACTAGTATCAGTTCCACTTTCTCTTATTTTTTTAAAAAGAGGTGATGAAGGGGTCAATGCAAATGAAAAGCAGGTCAGAGGTGAAGGAAGAGAGGCCATGGGGCCTGCACCAGTTAAATACAGATCAGAAAAAGAACCCTAGGGTGGGAAAATTTGTACAGAACACAGTTTATGTGGGCTTGGAGGTAGTCCTTTCAAATCAGGACTTTCATTAAGTACCGCTCTAAATCCTACATGCAATTTAGATAAAATCCAAATGCATATCCAATCTACATTCCTTAGCCTAGCATGTAACACAGTCCATCATATGACCACAGACTAGTTAGTTCTCTAGGTTCACTTCTCCCTCCTTTCCCATACTAATCAACTGTTTAACCAGACGCATGCACTCTTGTGCCGAACACATCCAGTGTCTCCGTTGCTGTGACAATCTTCGATCTTTCCATTTCGCCACCTAAAGAAGTCTCTTAACACCTTTCATTTTTCTACTTCCCTAAGTCCCATAGAGATCAAATCAATTCTTTCTCCTTAGCCAAAAGGGATTTTCCTTCCTCTCAGCACTTAGAAGATCCATCTTCTCTCTCTCATGTGACCTGCACTTACAGAGTGCCTTGCACTGTTAGCTGTCATTTACTGTGTATACATTTCATTTCTCCAACTAGATTGTTTACTCCTTGAGGCCAAGCATGATCGCACCTTATGTTTTATAATAAACCCAGTAGTAACTGGCACCATGATTTGTACAGGGTACATGTCCAAAAATAATTCATAGATTGAGGATTGAGGCTGAGTAAAATGCCTCCCTTTACGTGTTTTTGCTCACAATTTCTCTTGAGAGTGGAGTTAGTGACTGGGTGTCAGTTCTGGTAAAGGCAGAAGTGTGCATGTCTGGGAAGGAATAACACATGGATAAATGTTAAATGGGAGGGATAAAGGGAGAGCCCGGATTCACAGAGCTGAAATGAAACACATATGATAGCAGACATGGTGTCTGTATAGAAGTTTCATTCCCAAGACTTCCACAAACTGCACCAACACAAACCTCACCTGCAGTAAGTGACCCCAATATATACATGTTGCAGATTGTTCTAAGTTTCCTGTCCTCTTAATGATACCAAAGCATCTCCTCGCAGCTGGAAAGTGATAAATCCTGAGAGGAGAAAAAGTATTCAATGTGCACATGAGGAAGTCTGAGACCAGCGTTAGGGAAACTAACCCTAGAATTTCAGGCACAAGCACTGCACAGAGGTTAGGGTGGAAAGAGCTGCGCTTAGGACACGGCTGTGTGCCTGGGGTAGTTTACTCAGCACTAAGGGTTTGGTTTCCTCATTTGTAAAATGGCAGTAACATTGCTCTGGCAGACACTGCCAGCAGCCTAGCTAATATACATTATCCCTTTCTTCCTTACTAGTAGAAACTCTGTATTATTTGGGAACAGAATACAATCGCTAATAGTACATTTCCGATCCTTCCTTGAAGATAAGGGTGAGATCGCAGTTCAGAAATCACTGAACAGAGCTTTTGGGAAACCTCTTTAAAGAGAACTTACTCAGCTAGGAGCTGTGCCCTTCTACATTTCAGCTTCCTTTCTTATTCCTCTCACCAGGAACATGGATGTGATGGTGGAACCATAGTGGCCATTTTGTAACCATGAGGCAAATCATTAGACTAGAAACCATTCACTGAGTCTGATGAACAGACAGATGAAAAAAGCCTGTGTCTTTGATGGCCATGGAACTAGACAAGGACTGACTATCTTTGGAGTTTTTTAATGTAAGGGAAAAATAAACCTCTTTCTTGTTTTAGGTGCTATTTTCCTGTCTTTTTTACCAGTAATCAAATGCAATTCTTACTTCATAGAATTGTTACATAAATTAAATGAAACTTTATGTAAAGAATCCAAAACTGTGCTGTTATCCCTTCTTCGTATTATTCATAATAGATTAAAATGTGGAGTAAATAATTAATGTTTGGCACATCAATTTTGATTAAAATATTGTCACTTTAGTTAGAGGTTTTTTGCCTACATGTGAGGTTGACAAATATATATATTTTAAGTTTTATTTAATTGATTTTATTTATTTATTTTTTAAATATGTATTGATTTCAGAGAGAGGAAGAGAAAGGGAGAGAGATAGAAACATCAATAATGAGAGAGTCACTGATTGTCTGCCTCCTGCTTGCCCCCTATTGGGGATTGAGCCCACAACCCAGGCATGTGCCCTGGCTGGGAATCCAACCTCGATCTCCTGGATCATATGTCAATGCTCAACCACTGAGCCACACCAGCAGGGCAACAAATATTTTTAAATATTATTACTTCATGATATATACATATTGTGGATGAGCAGACTCTCCTGTTCTTGTTATCTGCCCCTCTGTTCTAATCAGGCTGTGGACTCACTATTTCCCTACTCTACATTTTTTTCCTGTAACTTTCCACACACACAAGTCCTTGCCTGACTCTGCCTACCCAGTGCCCATTTATTTTTCAAGCTCTTCTAATTTCCTCAGTTTACAGTAATTGCTCTCCATCAGTGCTGCTCACAGATTCCTCACCAGAGCTCCTCTCTGAATTAACTACATCAAACTATTCTGCACTGAATAATTTCCTTCTTATCTTGCCTTGTAGTTGTTTAATATGTGAACTTCTTATCCTCTGCACTGAACTGTTACTTCCTTGAGAAAAGAAACCACATTCTGTAAGGAACGTCTGGATGAGGTCAATGTACATAAGACACACAAGGATATCATTTTTGGGGCTTTAGACTCAGCCCAACTCAGGATTGCTTCTCTCATCCCCAATCTCTAATAGTGTCTGGCACAGCGCTTGGCACAGAGAAGATGATTAATAAATACATGTTTAATGAAATTGAAAACTCTGCCTTTGTTTAGGCCATGATGCCAGAATGAAAAACATTCAAATGATATTCAATCAAGATTTTTCATCTGAAAATTCAAAGTGCTGGCCCAATGAACTTGATGTACTGGGACAAACAAGTACAACTGAAAGAACACATAGCTAGCCAGAAGCAAAATGGAAAAATACCAAGCTGGTCAAGAACCATTTCCAAGTTCTCTTTTTCCTTCACTGACCAAAGAATTTATTCAATCCAATCAAGAAGTACTTCAGTTGAATGCCAGTGAGTTTCCTTCCACCTGGGGGAGGCAAAGGCTGAGGTTGCCGTCACAGTAGAAGCCTACACATGCACATTTTAAATTTTCTATTAGAATGTCTATTTTTCTTTTCAGAACAATGATCATTTCCACTATTCCCTTGTTTGGAGGAGGTGTTTTTATGCTAAGTCAGAGATTAAGTATAGCATGTGATTTAATTTTCAGTTTTTCATTTCCTTTACATCTTTGAAACAAAAATTACTTTTATTAAAATGTGAGTGAAAGTCAAAACAAAATGTGGTGGCAGAGTTTGAAATTCAAGTGTATTTTTTTAAAAAGTCAAAAGGTAAGGGATTTATATCCACACCTGAGAATTAAAGCAGGTTGCCAGTAAAGTAAAATGTAACTGGTAATAATTCAATGAATATTTTTTTAACTGAATTTAACTTTATTTTTTCCATCACCATTTATCCCCTTTATGGATATTTTTAAAGGAGTCTTGCAAGGGTCTATTAACAAAGGTGGAGCATGCAGAATACCTTTTTTTTCTAATTACAAAATGAATGTGTGCTCATTAGGAAATTTTAGAATATATCGATGGCCCAGCTGGGCGTGGCTCAGCAGCTGAGCGTTGACCTGGGATCCAGGCGATTGGGGTTCGATTCCTGGTCAGGGCACATGCCTGGGTTGCGGGCTTAATACCCGGTCAGGGGCATGCAGGAGGCAGCCAATCGATGACTCTCTCTCATCATTGATGTTTCTGTCTCTCTCTCCCTCTCCTTTCCTCTCTCTGAAATCAATAAAGATATATTAAAAAAAAAAGAAAGAAAGAAAAAATAGAACATATAGATGAAGAAAAAACAAGGGAAGAAATCTTTATCTATCAATCAAGAGCCCAGCACCCTGGTAGAGAAGAACCGCTGTTGGCATCTGGGGGTATACCCGTTAATCATAAGTATATTGCTAACAAGATGATGAGTGAGATTCTTCCTGTTCTCCCCCAGCTGAGGCTAAGGCCAGTTGAGGATGAAAGGCAATCATTACTGAACACTCTACCTGTGAGCCTCTGGGGCCAGCCTCCCTCCTGCAGCCTTGCTGGTAAGCACCAGTTCAGCGCCCAGCACAATGTTCCTCTCCCCACCCACAGTTTACATAAGATAAAGAGGAAAAGCAAGAGCATCCTTCTTCTTCTCTCACATGGAGAAGAGGAGGTTTGAGGTTTTCTCCTTCCTGAAGCCCAGTGAGGGGGACTACAAAAGAAACACTTGTAAATACTAGAGGTGCTTGTCAAGTGGGGCAGCAGCGTATTCTCCAGCTGGAGGCTGGCCCAGGACAGAGCCTTGTCTATGCATCCTATAGAGGAGCAGAGCATGGGGAGGGGGTGTGGGAGGCATTGGGGACACTGAGAATCTAGGAATATGGTAGTGTGATTTTAGCAACTCTTTCCGACTATGGGGAGAGTTTGCTTGCCATATGTCGCTTGAGGCTTGGAGGTGCACTTGATTTGGAGAGTTCTGAAAGTAGGAGACCCTTTTTTGAAAGGCCATATCAGCATTGCTTGGGTGTAATGTACTTGGAAAGAAGACTGGTCCAACTTCTACCCCATTCTTATTTTCTAGGTGCTCTACAAAAAACCCTCATCCTGGTTCTACATAGATGAGCATGAGCAGATGAGACAGGAGCCTTGAGGCTTCCCAGATGTGTATTATGAGGGTCAAGTAATAGGTATCCAACTTTGAGAGGGCATTGGGAATAGACATAGAAGGGGTCAATAGGAAACATTCCTGCATGCTGGAGAAGGCTCTTGAACAATGGAAAGTTTCCAGCTAAAGCCAAAAACCACCCCCAAGAAAATCACACTCACAGCTTGTGAGGAGCTCTCTACATCAGTAGGGGTCCCCAATATCAGATAAGACCAGATTGAGCCAGAGCAAAGACAGGGTCTAGTTAACATTTAGGTGACAAAACCTCTGCCCACTATTTCCTCCATATCACTAACACTGGAGGAATGAGTGCCTGAGAGAGGAAGGGGATGGAGATGTCTGAGAATCTAATCATGCTACCATATACTCCACTCCCTACTCTAAGGAACCAGGGAGAAGGAAGAGGCCAAGTTTTCAATTAAGAATTAAGGACTACATCTTAAATACATAGGTAAGATATTCCCAGAAACTGAAAGTGATTGAAAAGTTGTAGAATCTAGCCAAGACTTCACTGAAGGAGCACCCACACACACAGTTATGTTCCAACAAGTTGCAAATCCTCAATAAGGATGTTTTTCGTGTGTGTGTTCTGGTAATATGTAGAATTAGGTTATTCATGCCAACTTTCTTGTTGGAAAAAACCCAACTAAAATTCATGGAAAAGGTATAAATAATTATCAGATTAAAATTTAAGTATAAGAAACATCTTATAATGGTAAATCAAGCAGAAAGCTCCCTTTAGTCTTGAGGACATTTGCTTAAGCAGAAGAAGATGAGCTGTAGTTTTCACTGCTTGGATGGCACAGAAAAAGTGAATGGGCACCCTAAAACTACCCAATCCCTTATAAAACTTGAATCCCAAACTTCTACACACTTAGTACAAATATAAAGCACAAAATATTACCAAACAACTGTGCCTCGCATATTTACAGAAATGAAAAATAAACTTGAAAATATCAGCAAAGAAACAGACAATCATTAAATGTTATCTAACAGATTTGAAAAAAATAGTGGGCACTTTTAACAGCAGATCAGATACAGTTAAGGAGAGAATTAGTGAACTAGAAAATAGGTCAGAAGAAATTTTCCAAAATTCAGAAGAGAGAGCAAAAGATGAAAAATATGGAAGGGATATTAAGAGTGAAGGACAATAAAGTGAGAATATTGAATATATATTTAATTGGAGTTCTGGAGAATAAGGAATGAGACAGAGGTATATTTGGTTAAATTATGGCTGAAAATTTTCCTAGAGATAGAAGCCATCAATCAACTCATTCTAGAAGACCAGTGATTCCTGAGTAGGAAAAATAAAAACAAATTCACATCAGAGTAAAATTTCAGAAAACCAAGCAAAGTAAATTTTAAAATGGACAATTTTTTTAAAGTGAAATTACCTTCATAACAGCATCAGTTATGTTGACAGACTTCTCAAGAGTAATACTGAAAGCCAGAAGGAGAATTATCTATTAAATGTGTTTGGGAGCAAAGGTAAATGTCAAGAGATTGTATGCACAGCAAAACAATCATTCAAGAATTAAAGAAAAAAAGATAATTTCAGTTCAACAGAAACTGAATGTGTGTGTAACCATTAGACCTTCTCAAAAGAAAATTCTCAAAGAATACTTCAGGCAGGGAGAAAATAACCCCAGAAAAAATATCTGAAATGCAAGAAGAAATGAAGAACAAAGGAAGTATTATTGGGTAAATCTAAATGATCATTGAATGTTATAATCAATAATAATGTGTTTGGGGGTTAATAAAATTATAGCATTAAAATACATTTAAAAACAAAATAAAGTCATATGGGGACTAAGTGGAATTAAAGTATTTTAAAATCAATGCCAAAAGTAAAGGTATTTATTAATTTTATATATTTATAGGTTAAAGTATGCAGGTTGGAAATCTGGAGTAACAATTAAATAAAGAGAAATAAAGCAAATAACATTACAACTTATAGAAGAAAAAGAAGTCCAAATAAGGCAATACAGAGAAAAACAGTAGGTAGGACAAATTTTTAAAAAAATAATTAAATAGATAAAAACTAAACTTATCAATAAATGCTCTAAATAAAAGACAAAATAACCTGAAAAAATTCCAATTATATGCTGTTTACTAGGCATATGTCTGAAATACAAGGACACAGAAAGGTTAAAAGTAAAAGGACTGAAAAAATATGTACCATATAAATACTACAGCTCCTCGCTCCCCTTCTTCCCAACTAAAAAGCTGGCCCAACAAATTAATATTACAAAGAATGGATGTCAAAACAAAAAAGCATTACTAGAGATTAAGATAACAATATACAAGAAATATTGCTTTTGAAATTTGTATGAAAAGTATATGTCAAAATTAATAAATCAAAAGTGATGTACCTATAACAAAAACATAAATTAATGATCATAGTAGGAGCTTTTAAGCAAACTTTTTTTAGTTATTTGTTCAACAAAAAGACAGAGTTGGACAGAAATAGAAAATTTAAACAGCATAATTTTTTTTAACCCACTTGACCTAATGGGTACACATAGAACACAAACACAGCATCAACATCTGCTGAATATATATTCTTTTTAAGGGCACAGAAAAGTTAATGGAATTGATTACTGACCCATCCAGTTTTAAATGATTGAAGTTATACAGTGTGAGAACATTCCCATATGTTTGGAAATTTAAAAAACATGTTTCTAAAAAACTATATTTTTAAAAAACTCATAATGGAAATGATGAAACATTTCTAACTAAATAACAAAATGTTATATATTAAAAGTTGTGATGCCCGGCCGGGCGTGGCTCAGTGGTTAAGCATCAACCTAGGATCCAGGTGATCAGGGTTCGATTCCCTGTCAGGGCACATGCCCGGGTTGTGGGCTGCAGCGGATCAATGACTCTCTCATCATTGATGTTTCTATCTCTCTCTCTCCCTCTCCTTTCCTCTCTCTGAAATCAATAAAGATATATTAAAAAAAAAAAAAAAGTTGTGAGATGTAGTCTAAGTAGAACAAAAGGGAAATTCATACTCTTACATGCAAACATTAGAAAAGAAAACAAGCTGATAGTGAAATAAGCATACATCTGAAGTTAAAAAAATAAGACCAAAATAAACCCAAAGAAAGGAGAAAGCAGTAATAAAATGAAGAGCATAAATTTATGAGATTGAAAATAAACATACAAGAGGATCAACAAAGCGAAAATGGATTTTTGTAAAATAATTTTTAGATTACAAATCGGTGAAGAAATTAAAAAAGAAAGTGTTATTAACTGATACCAAAAGGGAAAAGACGAATATGACTACAAACGCCTCAGACACTAAAAATATAATAAATTTGATTTAATAAATAAATGTATGACAAAATTGATGAATTATCAGGTAAAAACAGAACTCACTAAAACAGATTCAAGAAGACAAAGATATCATACAAATTATCCAGAAAGGCATAGATAATCATCCGTGTTTCTATACATTAACAATGAACTGTCTGAAAGAGGAAGAAAGAAAACCATCCTGTTTACAATAGCAACAAACTTAAAAATACTTAGGAATAAATATAACCAAGAAGGTGAAAGATCTGCACACTGAAAATTATAAGACCCTGATGAAACAAATTGAAGAACACACAAATAAGTGGAAAGATGCCTTGTGTTCATGGATTGGAAGAATTAATCTTGTTAAAATGTTCATACTATTCAAAGCCATCTATATATTCAATGCAATCCTTATCAAAATTCCAATAGCATTTTTTATGTAAATGGAACAAACAATCCTAAAATTCATACAGAACCACAAAAGACCCCAAATAACCAAAGAAATCTTAAGAAAGAAGAAAAACCTGGAGACATCACATTTTCTGATTCCAAAGTATATTGCACGTCTGTAGTAATAAAAATAGCATGGTGCTGACATAAAAACAGACTCACAGATCAGTGGAACAGAACAAAGAGCCCAGAAAAACCTCCACACACGTATGGTCAACTAACATTTCACAGGAGAGCCAAGACTATTCAAGGAAGAGAGCATAATCTCATCAATAAATGGTCTTGAGAAAACTGTATTTTCACATGCAAAAGAATAAAACTGGACTCCTATCTTATACCATCTACAAAAATTATCTCAAAATGGATCAAAGACTTAAATGTAAGACTCAAGGTCATAAAACTCATAGAAGGAAATATAGGGAAAAAGCTCCTCGACATTGGTGTCAGCAATGATTTTTTGATATGACAACCAAAGCACAAGCAACAAAGCAAGAATAAACAGGTGGGGCTACACCAAACTAACAGCCTCTGCACAGCAAAGGAAACCATTAACAAAGTAAAAAGGCAAACTACAGGATGGAAGAAACTATTTGCCAGTCATATTATCTGATAAGAGGCTAATATCCAAAATATACACAAAACTCATACAACCCAATAGTCCAATTTTATACAAAATAATACAATTTTTAAAAATGGGCAGAGAACCTGAACAGGTAATTTTCCAAAGGAGACATACAAATGGCCAACAGATACATGAAAAAGTGCTCAACATCCCCAATCATCAGGAAAATGCACATCAAAACTGCAAGATATCACCTCACACCTGTTAGAATGGCTATTATAAAAAAAGACAAGAGAGAACTGTTGGCAAGGATGTGGAGAATAGGGGATCCTTGTAGTAAGTACTCTGTTGGTGGAAATATATATTGTACAGTCACTATAGGAATGAGTATGATGGTTCCTCAGAAGATGAAATATAAAACTATCATAGGATCCAGCAATCCCCTCTTCTGGGTATAAATGCAAAGGAAATGAAAACAGGACATCAAAGAGATATCTGCATCCCCGTCTTCATTGCAGCATTATGCACAATAGCCACAACATGGAAATAACCTAAGTGTCCATCTGTGGGTAAATACATAAAGAAAATATTATACACATACAGAGGAATATAATTCAGCCAAATGAAGAAAATTTCACACTTGCCACAATGTGAATGGAACTTGAAGGTATTATTCTAAGAAGTCAGACAGAGAAAGACAAATACTGGGTGATCTTGCCTACATGTAGACTCTAAAAAAGTCAGACTTTCAGAAACAAGGAACAGAATGGTGGTTTCTAGGGGGTGGGGGTGGGAATTGGGGAGATGTTGGTCAAAGGGTATAAACTTTCAGTTATAAGATGAATGAATAAATTCTGAGAATCTAATGTATGTGACTATAGTTAACAATATTGTAATATATACTTCAAAATTGCTAAGAAGGGTGATTTTAAATGTTCTCATCACACACACAAAACCATAGTCACTATGTGAGGTGGCAGATGTGTTAACTAACCTTACTGAGGTCATCATTTAGCAATATACATGTATCAAATCATCACAGTGTGTACCTTACTTAAACTTACACAATGTTATGTGTCAATTATATCTTAATGAAGCTGGAGGGGAAAAAGACACAGAAATCCTGACTAAACATATTAAATAAACGGAATCCATAGCCAATATTATTCTTTCTTTCTTTCTTTCTTTCTTTCTTTCTTTCTTTCTTTCTTTCTTTCTTTCTTTCTTTCTTTCTTTCTTTCTTTCTTTCTTTCTTTCTTTCTTTCTTTCTCTTTCCTCTTTTCTTTTCTTTTCTTTTCTTTTCTTTTCTTTTCTTTTCTTTTCTTTTCTTTTCTTTTCTTTTCTTTTCTTTTCTTCTCTTCCCTTCCCTTCCCTTCCCTTCCCTTCCCTTCCCTTCCCTTCCCTTCCCTTCCCTTCCCTTCCCTTCCCTTCCCTTCCCTTCCCTTCCCTTCCCTTCCCTTCCCTTCCCTTCCCTTCCCTTCCCTTCCCTTCCCTTCCCTTCCCTCCTTTCATTTTTATTGATTTCAGACAGAGGGAGGGAAAGGGAGAGAGAGATAGAAACATCAATGATGAGAGTCATCGATCGATTGCCTCCTGCACGCTCCCTACTGGGCATGTGCCCTGACCAGAAATTGGACAGCAATCTCCTGGATCTTAGGTCGATGCTCCTCCGCTGAGCCATGCCAGATGGGCAATAGCCAACATTTTCCACAAAGAAAATGTCAGGACCAAATGGCTTCATTGGTGAGTTCTCCCAAATGTTCAAGGAAGAAATAACCCAATCTTCTAAAAGCTCTTACAGAATATACAAAGAAAAGGAACAGTCTCAACTCATTTTATGATATCAGGAAAATCTTGATATCAGAACTTAAAAGGATAATTTAAGAAAAACTTATAGACCAGTTTCACTCATGAAAATGTAGGCAAAACTCCTAGACAAAAATATTTGCCAACAAATCCAGCAATATGTAAAAATATGATTCATCATACCAAGAAGAAGCAACAGCTTTAGTAAAATTAAGCATAATTTTTATAATAAATTCTCAGCAATCTCAAAATAAGATTACTCTGGTAATCTACTGATAGTATCTACAAAAATACCCACTGTGCACATCATAATTAATAGCAATGTATTAAAAGCTTTGCTTTTGTATTAGGAATAAATCATCAGAAAGGTGCTCTCTATCATTACTTCTATCCAGCACTGTAATGAAGGTCTTCAATTTCACAGTAAAGAAGAAAATTATATAAATTGTGAGGAGATTAGGAAAGAAAGTACAAAATGGTAATTTTTCACAGATATGACTGTATACATAGAAAATACCAAAGTATCTACTTATTAATTATTAAGAAAAACAGTAGAGTTTAACAATGTTGTTGTATATATAACATACACATCTTACACCAAATTAAAGACCTATAGTTGGAAAAAACAACAACACTAAAGAATAACATAGAAGAGTGTCTTCATGGCTTTGGAAGAGGAAAGGGATTATTTAACTATATATAAATAGCAATAACCATAAAGCAAAATAATTAAATGCAACTATATCAAAATTAAGAAGTTTTGTTCACCAAAAATACCATAGAAACAATGAAAAGGTGAGCACAGGGTAGGAAAATATAATTAAACACATATAACCGGCAAAAGCATATATAAAAGTGTAGTATTCATATAAGTAATTCATTCAAAAGTTTTAATTGAATATCTACTATGTCCCACCAGTGGCCTAGGCAATGGGAATATATTCTATTAGGGACAGAGATAATATAGATAAATACAGAAAACATATGTAGTATGTTAAACAGTGATCAACATCTAGGAGAAAAACAAGAGGAGCATCATATTTGTGGTCAGTGAACATGTACATACATTGTCAGGTGATGTTGTGAGTCTGGGATAAGTTGGGTCATCCCTAAGATTTACGTATTATTGGGGAAAGTATTGGATGGTGGGGCAAAGGTGTAATGGCCACCGTAATGAGAAGGTATCTTCAGACTGAAAGATGAAGCAGGCAACTCCATAGAATATAACAGAATTTATTAGAGAATAATTTACTTATAGGAAGATCGGGCCCGAGCGAACAGCAGTTTTACCTAAATTGTTCTCTGCCAGCAGACCCCTGTTACAGTACTTTTAAAAAAAATCCTCACTCAAGAATATGTTTATTGATTTCAGAGAGAGGAAGGGGGACAGAGAGAGAAAAAATAACACATCAGTGTGAAAAAGAAACCTCAATTGGTTGCCTCCCGAATGCACCCAGACCGGGGATCGAACCTGCAACCATTTGGTGTACCGGACAACTCTCCAACCAACCGAGCCCACCCAGCTGGGGCCAGTGCTTTTTTAATAGTATAATCATTAGGTACTAATGATTGACAAGACAAAGGGACAGAGAATGCTGTATAATCAATACTATCCCCAGTTTGATATTTATCTCAGTTGTCATGCCATTCTGGCTGTTGCTCACAGAAATATTTATGGCGACATTTTAGGGAACACAAATAATCATCGACTCGCAAGCTTTGATATGCTCGCTAAGGACAGTGAGGTTGGTCAAAGGTCACAAAATGAAACTTAAAAATGAAATGAAATCTGGGGCACAAAGGTGGAGTTGGTTTTGTTCACTTCTACATCTAAACAGAAGGTATTCCATCTGCACCCTTTCCCCCCCACACACTCTCCTGCACGGACACACACACGTTTCACTCCCCTGCTTGTGGTTATATGCAACTCATTAAAAAGAAACAAAGCTTTTACTTTTAAAATGCAAAGAGATAACACTGTATTGAATTACATTTAATTTCCAATTACCCATTTTAGATTTTTTTCCTGAGAATATATGGAGAGAGACAAGTAAGAACCACTTTCTGGAGTGGCCATCAGCAGTGGAGGGCGATGTATAGGGGAGCTGTAGAAAACGAAGGATCATGCAGCTCAACTTACAATTCCTAGATACTTGGCAAATAAATGTCTATCTATCCCATTGCTGGAAATGTGTGGTGTACGTGCTGGGGCTGGGATTCAGTTAGATGCTGAAGCAGGGCACCCAACTTCACTCTCAGATCGTTTGACACGAGGCTGTGAACAGGGGCGACGGGAGTGACATTGCTGTGGTGGGAGGAGTTATCTACAGTGGGGAAGCATTTTGCCCATTAGTGTGTAACTGGGAGCACTGACTCACCTTGGCCATAAACTCCCATCCCCTGGGTGTGCTGATGTGCCACCGAGGTCCTCTTCACCTCACTAATAAAGCAGCCATAACCAGGACGATGCCCAGCTGGGTGTGGGACTGCTGAATCTCTGACATGAGTTGGAATAGCCCACTTTCAAACCATTTATTCAATGTTTTGAGTAAATTATTGCTTTCCCCAATAAAACCGACTTCTGTGTATGTGTGTCCCTCCAGTTTCCTAGCAAACCAGAGCACACAGTTTGATAACAAAAAAAGGTGCATCCAAAGAATGAATGCAAATGCTGATGAAGCCTTAAAGGAGGGGCCAAATAGTACAGAGGCAAGAAAATGTTCAGTCGAGAAAGCTTAGGGGCTTAAAACTGCTCACTATATATTCCTAGGTCCTGGCAATGTTCCCCATTTTTTTGGCCTCGTCACTCTTTTCCTTTCACCGTACTCTCTAAAGAGCTTCAACTCATGAATTCAAAGCAAAGGTAAATATATAGGGTGGCAGCATGGAAAGCTGAAATAATTGGGAACACCCGGTGTCTCCTCCCATCGCTCCCAAGTGCCTGCATCATTCTAGTTCATCCCCGGGCAGGATCAAGAACTCTGAAGTAGATGCTGGCGTCATCCAGGCTGAATTATCCTGAATTTGGATAATTTCTCATAATGACTCCACTATTTCCCTGGAGAAAGAGAAAGTGAGACTTGCCAGTCATAGGTTTCATAATTCTGATTCCTGTTTAGTTCTGAAAATCAAAATGCTTTGACAATTTGGTATCCCTCTTCCATTAATGTAAGTAGACCAAGGTCATTGAAAGCCTAGCACACAGCATGTTCACATCCATTCTTTGGTCCCACTAAGCTGATCTTGTTTGTTTTCATCAGCCTGTGAGATCATTACTATCCTACTGTATAACTGAATTATTCTGTATAAGCATCAAGCTTTCTCGAAATGAACTCACCAACAGGGAGTGGACATTCAGCAGTATCAATTATCTGGGTGTATTTCTCCTTAGCAATTTCTCTTACGAAATGTTTGGCTTATAGAGAGTCCAGTCTCGTACTGATAGCTTTTCACTAAATCATCCTTTCCAATTTCCTCTGACCTCTCCATCATAGGTACCAAAAATAAAAACCCAGTTTTTGGAATGGATGAGTTAGCGTATGGCAGCCTTTCTCTATATGATTGTCCCAAATCTTTGATCTCTGTAGTCCTTTCATTTGGGATTTTTAATATAAAACTGTCATTGACCTTGCAAGTAGCAGCTGTCCTCTTGAAATATGAGGCTGGTAATGATGACACACAGCATTGATAATAACAAATGGTAGTTCATATTTCAGCTGAGTTGTGCTTTTATGCTCTGCTATTAGGCCCCAAGTATTCAGTATGAATAGAAAATATTAAAATGTAATTCAACTGGCTGATATCTCCTTTTTGCTACCAAGCAGGACATCTGGAATTGAACCTGCATTGAGTCTGCTCGGGAATCAGGTTGGGTCTGGCACTGGAGTTAAGCAACTCTTTTAAACTGAAGATTTGAAGTTCTTGTTTGGAGAGATTAGATTTTTATCTAGGATGGAGATTATTTTACCATGACTCTCAGCTCTGTCGTAAATTGTAGGGCAAACTCACAAAAACCTGGACTCTTTCATAGTTTACAATGAAAATCAAGTTAAATCAGGGCCTTGGGAATAGAAAACCAGCAAGTAGACAAAATAAAAGAAACTTGGTGTCAAATTAAGTCAAATAATTTTGACTATAACAGAGCATGTTTCTCTATCTTGAATATTGATCTTTGAATGATTTTTGCCTCTTTAAGCACACCCTTATAGAGACCTTTTTCCTGGTCATTAAGAAATGTTTTTTTTGAAAAAAAATTTTGTTATGGCATGAATATGAAAAGAAAGAAATTACAAATGCTTAATTTTTCTTTTTTTAACTTTCAAAATAAAAGCCTTTGAGAATCAGAAGTCTTAAGGAGAATAGGACATAGCATTTAATCCATTGCCATTGGGGTGGACAGAAGGTGTACCCCCAGATCTCCCTCCAAGGATGGACTTGGTGCCCCAGCAGCTGGGAGTGCTGTCAGCAGAGAATCTTCAGCTGTAGTCGGCTCCTTCAGGGATTGCTCAGCTGCAGAGACCTGCCTCATCTACGCTCACAACCTTTGTGAAATGACCCACATCCAGGGGCTAATAAAGGTGGGAATATACAGACCTGGCCCTTTTTGCCCAACACAAGAGCACCATGACCAGCCATTTTAGATCCCAAATTCCTCAGGGCATCGGCCAAGGCTATCTTCAAGCTGCATCACAGCTCAACTTTTCTTTCTGCCTGAATCCCACCTCCCTTCCTCCTTGCCACAAATATGCATCCCAAGAGGACATAGCTAATAAACACACTGCACGCTCAGTTTCAGTATCCAACTGACAACAGTGAGAGAAAAAACCCGCAAGAAAATAGAGTGTGAACGTTAGATGATATTGTCTCTAAAAAATTTCTGTTGAGTTTCTTGTGTAGGGAAAGACAGAAAAGCATTGTGTGTGTGAAAGAGTGTGTGTGTTTTTGAGGGGGCAGGAGCTGATAATCTCAGACAACCTTAGAAGAAGTGGGGTTACAAAGACTTAGAACTAGATGACCAGATGGAAAAGGGAAGTCAAATAGGTTCTGGTACCAATTCCAATGTGTGTTTGTAGTGGTGGGAGGGACAGGTAGGCCGGGGAGGGGGCCGGCGGGGCTTCCCACACAACACCAAGCAATTCTAGGACACCAGCAGGGTGCCGAAGAAATCAACTCGAGTCTGACACTATCTACTGTCGCTGCAAGAAATGTCCAAACCTGTAGAGAATTTTTATGAGTTTATTTGAGCCAAACTGACAATTGCCAAGAAGCAAAATTTCAACCGGTTGAGAAAATGTTTTGGAAATGGCAGTTTGGAGTTTATTTTATACATTACAATCAAAGGAGAAGGCATAAGGAGGGTTCCATGAAATTCATTGGTGATAGATTAGGGAGGCAGGAGAAAGCTAAGAGGGGGAAAATCTCTGAGACTGGATACAGAGTAAGATGAAGAGATAAATGCTTCTTTTACATTGGTGGGTATAGGACAGTTAAAAATTAGCATTTCCAGTACGGAGAGGGGGTATTTGGGCAGCAAGATAACAATGAGGGGTTCTGCGGTCTCCTGCTCTTGCAGGAGATTGTGCCCTGAGGGGTCTGGAAAAAGGGGGACTACTCTGTCATTCCACAGGTATATTACTGTAGATGCAAAAAGACAACGGACCGGCATTGTCAAGGAAGATACCAGCCTAGGACATGACTAGCGCCATGACTTGCTTTTAGTTAAGAAGTGTTCATTTCAGACCATCCTATATGGTTACTTTGGTCTCTGAGTTTGGAAAGCCGCCATGTAGGCCTCCCCTGAGCTTGTCAGGGTTAGCTTGTGGCCCCCTTTTTGTCCACACTACCCAGAGATAGCTTCAGATTCATAGGCTAAGGCTTCAGTCCTACTGTCCCTGCCCCATCCCCAACTTCAGACGCCAGTTGAAAGCCCAGGTTACCTGTGCTCCTGACCAGCTACAGATTAGAAGGTCCCACAGCCTCCTCCTTGGACTTCAGCCAGCAGTCCCAGGTCCATGTTGTTACCTATGTTTCTCAGCAACTAGCTGTAAAATCAGAGATTCCCCAGGCCCTTCCTTGGGTTTGATATGTTTGCTAAAGCAACTTATAGGATTCAGAAAAATATTTTGCTTACTAGACTACAGATTTATCATAAAAGGATGTAACTCTCTAGGTGCACACTGGGCCCAATTATATGTTCACCAACCAGGAAGTTCTCTGAACCCTGTCTTCTTGGGGTTTTATGGAGGCTTCATTACATATGCATGGTTGATTAAATCATTGGCTATTGGCAGTTGAACTCAATCTTCAGTTGCTACCCCTTCCCTAAGGTTTTTCCAAAAGTCACCTCATTAATGAAACAAAAGAAATTTTATCACTTTTTATCATAGGAAATTCCAAGGGTTTTAGGAGCTATATTCAGAAGACCAAATATGTATAAAAAATATATATTTTGGTTATCTGAAGACCAAAGTATCTATATTTCTTATAAATCACAATATTTCAGAAGTCAGCACCCATAGATGCCTGAGCACCTATGAGTCAGCACCACGAAGTCAGGCGGAGAATCAAGCCTTCAGACCACTCCTTTTATCTTCAAATGACCCGCCCTCTCGCCTGTATACCAAAGCCTTGTTAGCTACACTTCTGGTTGCAGTGGGGAGCATCCTCTGCACTCACCTGTAGGTACCCCCTTTCCAATTGCACAAGTCATCAACAAGTTCTCCCCATAAGAGAAGGGTTCTCAACAGTGGTAACGTGAAAGGAATTCAATGGGAGGGAAACCCACCTCTTGTGTATTAATATATCAGTCTCTTCAGGTCTCCTTCTTAGGATCAATGGCCTACTTGCTCCGAAGGCTAACACTAATGTTTTCCCCAGAGGAACAAAACACATAGCTTTGATCTGAAATAGGAAATAAAATTCTCCTTCTGGTTTAACTCCTGCCACCTAGAACAAGGAAAACAGAGAAAAATGTCTCCCTTGTGTATCAGCATGCCTCGTGACCTTGAGCGAGAACACCTGAATATTAAAAAGAGAGCCACCTTAGAAATGACTCAAGAAATAGGAAGACTTTAGAGAGTGACAGAGAGGGGAAGAAATGAGTTTTCCTATCGGAAAGTTGAATTGAGTTCTGGGATTTGCACTGAAGATACATTAGACTATGTTACGCTGTGTTCCTATTAGGAGAAAACGGCTCCAAAAGAAAGAAGGAAGCAAAGGAAATTTTTAGAGGAAAATCCTTTTCATTTTAGCAAACAAGTGAAACAGGTGGAGAAAGAACTTGTAAGGGAAAATTTTCAATACAAAAATGTTATTTAGGCTTTTTATTGCTGGGAATTCCAAATCCAAGTTCAGCTATTCTTGGCTGTTGAGCGAAAACAACCAGCTCCTGTTCTAATGCTCTCGCTATGGTTGTTGGGGGGCTGGCGAGGACAATGACAGTAAACATTTTTACGATAACTAACTTTTTATGTGTCAGGCACTACTCTAACCAAAGAAAAGGAAGCTCGCCGCAGCCTTCCTCACATTGGCTTCTGCAGCAGTAGGAGTATGCAACTTCTTTTAGCACCTAAGCTGGGATGGTAAACAAGCCACCTGAATTTCTGTTTCAGTCAGCCTGCCTTAAATTTGACTAACTCCTCTGTGCTCCTATTGACGGTTTATACCTACCCTTCGCAGCACTTCCTACAGAATAAATATTTAGTAATTGCTCAGAAGAGCCTGGTCAGTTTATTAAATATACCTATACTCTTTTTCTGGCAGCCTGTTGGTTGTTTCAGTTCAATTCAACAGGCAATTATTTGTCCCTGTGATGTAAGGATGCTGTGAACAGAAAAGAGGCCTGGGAGGTGTGGTCCTCTGCCAAGAGGCTCGCTGTCAGCTTTTGAGACACGAGACATAAACACATGAAATGGGCTGTGAGTGAGCCAAGACCGGTACCCTTACATGTCACAGTGCTCAGTTCTGATAAGGCGGGAGATCAGCAATGACTTGAGCCAGCGGGGGGGATAAGGTGAAGCGACTTGATTGGTGCCAAGGACGGTGAAGGGAAGAAAGGCAATTGGAGAAAACATTCTCAGCAGGAGAAAACATTCGCAATGAGACCAGCGTGGTTAGAGCACAGAATGTGCCCTTTTCGCGAGGATGAAAAAGCTTCTGCTGGAAACACTGACTCTTCACAAACACGACACCAGCGCCACTGGACACAGAGGCTCGGAGATGCCAGTGGGCTGCAGAGAACCAAGACAAGCTGGGGTTCGTGGCTTTAGAACACGACGAACTGGTAAAATTTCACAGTGACATTTTGTCAAATAAAAGCATTAAGTAAGCCCAACATGAGTTATCACCAACATTTTGTAGGACCATGAGCTAACGGACATTCCTTATTGGTAAGTATGACTCAACACTTACTACACTGCCCTTATTTTGCCGATTTTGCCTCAATGGCATCAAGCCTTCTTCCCCAGCCTCTGCTGATTTACAGACTGAAACTTGTGAGCTCCTGAGAACTTTGGTTGCTTAGTGCGCTGTTTCTATAACTTGAATAATATCTATTCTCATTGTAAAGGGAAAGCCACGCTCACAGACACTCCTCTTCCCGTTGCCTTCCATTATTTTCTTATAATGTAAAAACATGCACATACTTTATGTGACTGTAAAAGAAATATGTGCTCACACTCCAACTAAAAGAAAAAGTAAATTTACAAATACTAACAACATCATTATAATTCAAATTAACAGTACAAATTTAAAATAATACATGATGCTGTTTTACTGGAACCACATTGCTGATGAAGGCTTTAATATATAGGGATGCAGCCTCAAGTCAGGGTCCATACATAATCAATTTTTATATTTTGACTTCAACAATACCAGTGCAGGAAAAATATGTATGTTCTATGTATGGTTTTGTTTCCTAGGTCAGGATAAACAGTCTCACTGTAGAATCAAAGTTCTTCCAGTGACTGCCCTAGCCAGTTTTGCTTGGTGGTTAGAGAGTCAGCTTGAGGATTGAAGGGTCCCGGGTTTGATTCTGGCCAAGGGCATGTACCTCAGTTGCAGGCTCAATCCCCAGCCTCGGTCAGTGCGCAAGAAACCAATCGATGTGTCTCTCTCACATCAATCTCTCTCTCTCTCTGAAAAGCAATGGAAAAAAATATCCTCGGGTGAGGATTAAAAAAAAATTGTTTTTTAATTATTCCAGTGACTAATGGTCCTGGATCAATTTTCATGAAGTGCCAATTCCATAAATTCTTTAAGACAAGTTTAGCCCTGGATGGTGTGGCTCAGTGGGTTAGTGTCAGCCTATGCACCGAAAGGCCACTGGCTCGATTCCTGGTGGGGCATATGCCAGGGTGTTGGTTCGATCTCAGGTCGGGTGTGTGCGGGAGGCAACCGATGAATGTTTCTCTCTCACGCTGGACTGTGAAGAGAAGCAGTGAATGCCACTGTGTCCTATCAGAGGCCTGAGAAGCCCTTATGTGGCTGTGCTATTTCCAGATAGGAGCTGAGCCTTCAGTTTGGATCCCAGAATGAAGAAGTCACATACAATAAAATTCTGCCCAACTACAATTAGTGTGTAATGTGAGCAAGAAAGAAATCTTTATGGTCGTAAGCTACTGAGTGTTGTTTACAACCTAGCAAAACTTCGCAATAGCTGATTAATGGGTGAAGAACTAATAACCCTGCTCTAAAATCTGTGAGCATTAGAGCTTTAAGAAAGAATGCCAGGTCCCCAAATTGTATTAACAGGCAGAGGGCTATGAAAGTAGAACAGCTTCCAAGATGGCATACCCTACCCTAGGCAGGTGGCTAGGTTAGTCTGAGCATCACCAACAGGCTGTAGGTTTGACTCTCAGTCAGGGCATATATCTAGGTTGTGGGTTCAATCCTCGGGTGAGGCATGTATGGGAGGCAACCAATCAATGTTTCACATTGATGTTTCTCCCTCTCTCTTTCTCCCACTGGATGGGAGAACATATCTGATAAGGGGTTCATTCCAAAATAAATAAAGTACTCATACAACTCAACAAAAGGAAGACAAACAACCCAATTAAAAAATGGGCAGAGGACCTGAATAGACAATTCTCCAAAGATGACATACAAGTAGCCAAGAGACATATGAAAAAATGCTCAGTGTCACTAATCATCTGAGAGATGCAAATGAAAATGACAATGACGTACCACCTCACACCCGTCAGAATGGCTCCATCAACAAATCAACAAACAAGTGCTGGCGAGGGTGTGGAGAAAGGGGACCCTAGTGCACTGCTGGTGGGAATGCAGACTGGTGCAACCACTATGGAAAACAGTGTGGAGTTTCCTCAAAAAAATTAAAAATGGAACTGCCGTTTGACCCAGTGATTCCACTTCTAGGGATATATCCTAAGAAACCCAAAACACCAATCAGAAAGAACTTAGGCACCCCTATGTTCATAGCAGTGTTATTTACAATAGCTGCGATCTGGAAACAGTCCAATGTATTTTTATGCCACCAAAGATTATTTTTAATAATCATTTATGCTGCCCATGACATCTCAAGCCGTTAATTATCAATTTTGTTTCTATAAGCCTGCCAGAAGAGTTAATGTAAGTATTAGCTCCTAATCTTTGTTTTCAGCTTTTCATTATCATTCTTCCCAATGATTTTTTTAAATGTTTACCTTAAATTCTTACTATTATCAACTGAGGCAATTAAATCTAGAGTTCACAACAGTGAAAATGGAGAACACGTGTTCTCCATCTTCTGCTGTAATCCTTTCATATTACTTGAAGGCATATTTTAAATCTTCTGTGCACATATCTCTTCACCAATCTAGGTAGGTACCAAATATGACTACTTTGTGTTTTCTTTTCAGGAAGCTTGAGCCATGAAAACTGTAATCACTTCCCATTATCAGAGGTGATAGGAGTTTGGTAGTCTGAGCCTCTCCTGGGAAGATTAAATTTCCCCCAAATCTCCGTTATCCTGCAATTCTATTAATACGTCATCTTCAAGCTGGATCTAGCTGATATCTATGAGAGCTTTGCCAAGGAGCCTTATGCGATTGCACATAAAACATACTGACTGTTCCAAAGCTAGTAGGACTTGACTAAATTTCCCCGTACTTAGGAGTAGTTAATTCTACTGAAATCTCAAATTCTTCAAAACAATAAAATAGAAAACCGAGGGAGGTGATAAGCAGCTAACAATCTGTCTTTAACACTGTAGCTTCAAAGATATTCTGAATATATATTCTAGAAGACAATATAGTTGACTTTCCGCTGTTTAAAATGCTCTTCAATGAAATGATGTTTGCTTTAAATGCTGTTGCCATTGAAATAAAACTAGTAGTAAAGTATTTTTTTTTCATATTAAGAAAAATGGTTTTAGTCTCTGTTACCAAATGGGTTCTATCTTCATTAGCCAGAAAACAACAGACAAATCACTTTTGACAGATTATACAGAGAAAGGAGCTAAATATAGTTTATACCCTTGAGAAAGATTGTATCTGGACCTTAAAAATAGCCTAGAAAATGTACAAATTTCTATAGTCATCAAAGTAGAATGCTAATCAAATGAATTATACAGCTTCAGTATTAGTAATAAAGTTGTGCCCTTTATTTGTCCAAAAGAGAAACTTACTAAACAGAATTTTAAAATTCGGGGGAAAATGGTTTAAATTAGCAGGGCTCCAAAACTCAAACAGTATAGTTGAATAACCATGATTTCCCCCTTTTTTGGAAAATTATTAAAATACAGAAAATAATTAACCAAATTTTAGGTACTCATCACCAAAAATTTACAAATGCTGTTAACATATTATCATTTTTTAAAAATATGTTTTTGTTGATTTTTAGAGAGAGAGGAAGGGAGAGAGAGAGAAGCATCGATGAGAGAGAAACAGCATTGATCGGCTGCTCCCTGCACGCCCCCTATGGGGAATCAAGCCCTTAGCCTGGGCATGTGCTAAGACCAGGAATCAAAGCAGTGACCTCTTGGTTCATGGGTAGACGCTCAACCACTGATCCACACTGGCTGGCACATATTAAGACTTTTGCTTCAGTTTTTAAAATTTAATAAAGGAAATAAAATATTTTGAATGAAATTAAAATTCCATTTATCTCCCTAAACCCCTCCCTACCCCAGTTCCAATCTTTTCTTTTCCTTCCCAGAGGCAATTCCTACTCACTGATAATGAATGTGATGTGTATTCTTTAGTCCATGTTTTTATACTTAGTACATTTATGTGCTCTTTTTATTTGTTTTTAATTTAATAAATGTTCTCACATGGTATCTGTCATATCTGAAACTTTTTTACCATACTGTTATTGAAAAACACCCATGCTGATTAGTATAGATCTCGGCCATTCACTGTAATTGCTGTATAGTGTTTCATTCCATAACCCAACTTACTTAGTCATTAATAGAACGTTAGGCGGTTTCTGTTGGTTTGCTATTTGACACTGCTGCACTTGACATGCACACATGTGCTGGAGTTTCTCCAGAAAATCTATATTGTTAGGTAGGTGCAAACACCAAAATGCTGTCAGTTGTACCAATTACAGCTCCACTCCAGAGCTCTTGTTTCTCTCCACCCTCAGTGTATGGTAGCCAGTGGCTACCCGGGACCCTGAACATCCTTCCTACATTTAGACAATCTCCCATTATGAGTCTCTACCTCCCACTATAGACATCAATTCTGTTTCCCACCGTCCTGAGACTTTGCCAGTCAGACTCGCCCACACAGTCAAGGATGGGAAGCCAGTGACTTCACAGGAAACAGGTGCTCCTTGGAATCCACTTTTGTTGGCAGCAGCTACAACCATTTTTCAGAGGCCTCAGAAACAGAGGTTCAAGAAGCAACATTCTGTGCTGGTATTGGTGACACAAAGAGTGGTGGGTATTTAGGATTTCTGAGGAGTCATGGAGTTTTGGTGGCCTCGAGTAGTGTGATTTGGGGCGTGACTCCTGGTCCTCCCACAGACTGTGAATTGTCTAACAGCAGACAACTGAATGCGGCTCTAAAGAAGGTGAACACTGGAAACTGGCTGCCTGTGTTAAAGCCACTGTTGCCATAGCTGCGGAACCTATGGCAAAACAACCTCTCAAAGTCTCCACTTCCTCTTCTATAACACATGGGAAATAATTGCACCTGTCATATGGGGTTGTTGTGAGGATTAAATGAGCAAATACATATAAACCACTGAGAACTGTGCTGGGCACATGGTGAGCAATCAGTACATGCTAGCTGCTATAATTTAATACATTCATTTTCTGCTTACATTAATGGTTGGTTTCTTTTGTTTGCAACTACAGAACCATGTCTGATCTAGTCAGAGGTTTTTGTCTAATTTGATGGATGAGACATTGTCTCTTATGGATTCTATTGCATTTTTCTCAGTGACAGTGAACTTAAGCATTTTTAAAAATGTTTGTTGGTCATCTGAATTTTATCTTCTGTGAACCCCTTGTTAGTAGCGTTTGTGAATTTTCTATTGGGTTCTTTTTCTCATTGAACTGTAGGCTGTCTTTATATATTCTGGATACTAAACGTTTGCTTATGTATTGCAAATATCTTCTCTCAGTCTGTCACTTTAACTTTGTTTATAGTGTCTTTTATGCTAAAGTTTTGAATTTTGATGTGATCCAATTTATTGGGCTTTTCTCTTATGAGTTAGGCTTTTTGTGCCTCATTGACATTCTTTCCTATCCTGAGGTCATAAGCATATCTTTTTTTCCCTAAGAGGTTGAAAGCATTCTCTTCTTTTACATTTCAGCATTTATACTATATGGACCATGATTTTGAAAAATTAAATTAGGAAAATTTTACAGCAATAGGAACTTTCCATTATTTCTCAGCTGTGAGGTTACCCACACCGAGTGCAGCAGAATTGTCTGTCCAGAAACTGGACAGGAAGCAAAGAGGCAGAGACCAGCAGAAAGGATTGATAATAAAAGCTGATGAGAGCATAGTTTTTTAGGGTCTTTTCTAAAGAGTTTACTAAATACATTATCTTACCTTTTTAAAGCCCTTCCAATCACATGCAAACACACCCCACACAGGTTTTAGGTGTCTCTGTTGGAGATAGTGCTTATGTCATGCTAAGATTCAGTTAATTTCCCCGAAGGGAATTCTAGGCTGCAAGGGTTAAGAGCAGCATGAAGGAGCAGCACGGACAAATCTGGAAGCCCGATGTTGCCAGCAGCCTGCTCTAGCCCTGCTAATGGTCAGCGAGATGTCCTCCAGCCGCTGCATCAGTGCTCACGGCTGAGGCTTCAAATGGATTGTGTCATTTAAAATTAATCATTTCCAAACTTCTTTCCGTATCTATTTTGGCCCAGAATAGAAGGCCGACGTTGCAGATTCTTTCCGCCACTCAAATAAAAGTGACTATCTTCATTTGCTTCCACATCTCTTGCCCAGGAGTTCATATAGAGTGGGATTTTGTGCACACACTACATAAATATTTATTTATGTAAAACTAGGCTAGCTTTGCTTGAAGTGGAAATCAGCGGGGGTACTTAGCGCAGTTGGAGAGTCTCAGCTGAGACCCTTGGATAGCTCTGCAATTACGTTGTGCCAATCCACCCCGGGTTTGGAGTCCTACCAACAGATAGTTGAGATTTATACTGCTGAGTTAAGGTGTTTATTTTCGAACTCTAGAGTCCATAAGAAACAGCTGGGAGAGTTTATGACCGTAAAGGTTCTGATTCAGTAGGTCCAGAATGGGGGCCAGTTATCTGCATTTTCTTCATGCCCTCCCGATAAAGATGGCCCATGAGTCTCTCTTTGATGACATGTACGTTATGTTATTTTGTCTCTAGGAATCTTCTGTTGAGTTCTAAACACCCTGGAGCCGGTGACATTTTATACATTAATATGAATCAATCATCAGTTTTGTTAGTCATTTAAAATCCTCTGCAGAGAGGGAGCTGAGAAAAAGTATCTTTTTACTGAAGTGAAAGGCAGAAGTCAGAATAGGTTTGGAGCAAACATTGCCTGGGAAGGAGAAGTTTGGTGGGTCAGAAAGGTAAAGGGACTAAGAAAGGCACAAGAAACAGGGGGGCCCTGCACATGGGAGCAGGGATGGGTCACTGGGCGTCACTCATTTGCAGGTCCAGCCTTTCCAGCTATGCCATGGTTTGGCCCTCAGCCCTCTTCTCAAAGCACAGGCTTACCTTGGAGATATTATGGGTTCGGTTCCAGACCAGCAGAGTAAAGCAAGCATGCAATAAAGCAAGTTGTAATCTTTTTTTCTGGTGGAGGGTCTTGCCTTCAGTTTGCAAAAAACACAATGCCTGTGAAGCACAACAAAGTGAGGTGGAATAAAACGAGGTATGCCTGCACATCTCCCTAGCTGAACTCACTTTATTTTCAGTTACAGTTTACATTCAATATTATTTCATATTAGTTTCAGGCATACAGCATAGTGGTTAGACAGTTATATACTTTACATCTTTCCCTGACATTTCCAGTACCCACCTGACACCATACATAGTTATTAAAATATTATTCACTATATTCCCAATGACATAATTTACATCCCTGATCTCACTTTAAATGGACGAATTTTATGGTATGTAAATTGTCTCAATTAAGTTGTTTGGGTTTCTTTTTAAAGCATATGGTATACAGCAAAAGACAAAATTAGTAAACTCAAAAGTTCAGGTCAATAGAACATATTCAAAATTAAGCAAAGACAATTAAAAAAAAAAAAGGTAACAGAGTATAGGAGATATGTGATACTAGGCCAGAAGACCTAGCTACATGTGTTTGGATTCCCACAGGGAGGAAAGAGTGAGAACATGGCAATAGCAATATTTGAAGAAATAATTGTGAAGTTTCTGAAACTGGAAAAAAAAAATTGATCGGCCAACTCAAAAATCTCAGTGAATCCAAAGCAATATAAACACATATTGGCACATCATAATCAAATGGGTAATAACCAAAGAGATAATAAAAAGTTAAAAATTTGGAATCTCTCTTACCTGGACTTCCCACATTGGTTCTAGAAGGAATGGAAGGGAGAAGAGAAAATGTTGGGAGAGGTCGAACCAAGTGATGACCTTCTTATGGCTGGTGACAGTATTGGTGTAGGGAAAAGCCCAGTTAGAGTGTTCCCTATGTTTCTTTATCTTGTGTGTCTCTTTTACTTCTCACAGAGAACACTTCATTTCTGACACCTCCCTTCACTCAATGGATGGGGCGGGGGGGGGGCTTCTCCTCACAACAAGCAAGTCTCCAACATAAACTGGGTGTCCTGCAATTTAACTCAGTTCTGACACTATTTGTCCAGAGAGAGCATCAGATCCCACAGGTTAAGGGTTGAGGTATCACAAGACTCCCCCCAGTCCTCATTTGGAAGCCCATTGGAAGCTCAGGTTATCACCTGTGCTTCTCGCCAGCAGGCTGTAGATTGGAGGTTTCACTAACCCCACCTCAGGTTTGATTAATTGGCTAGAGCAGCTCACAGAACTCAGGGAAACATTTACCAGTTTATTAAAGGATATGATTTAGAAAAAAAAAAAAAAGTACAGATGAAGAGCCAAATGAAGAGATACCTACAGCAAGGTTTTGGAGGCTCACAAGCACAGGGGCTTCTCCCCATGGACTTAGTGTGTGCCACCCTCCTGGTTCCATGTGTTTTCCCACCTGGAAGCTCTCCAGACACTGTACTTTGGGGATTTTATGGAGGCTTCCTCACATAGGCATGATCAGTCATGAAGTCCATTTTCAGCTCTTCTCCCTTCTCAGGAGAGTGGGGACAGGGCTGAAAATTCCAAGCTTCTAATCATGGCTCATTCTTTCTTGTGACCAGCCCTCATCCAGGAGCCAACCCAGAGATGCCTCATTAGAACAAAAGATACTTCTATTACCCAGGAAATTAGAGGCTTTCTGGGGCAGCTGTGTCAGGAACCAGGATAAAAAAAATACTGGAAAAAAGATGCTCCTAGTACTCTTATTACTTAGGAAATTACAAGAATTTCAGGAGTTCTGTGTCAGAAACTGGGGGCAGAGGCCAATATACGGGACATAGTTTCTATTACCTCACACCTGATATCCACCATGTCTAAATAGGGGTGAGGAAATTACAGCTGAATGGAAGAGCACTCCTAAAGCCAGCTTGGCAAATGTCTTCTGGGTAGTCCAGCTTCAAGGACCTTGTGAACATGAGCCTGTCCTGGGTGCAGTTTGGTAACAATGTTGGAATTTATACTCAATGGTTTAATCAATCACAGGGGCTTCTAGTGATAAGGTAATGAGCCACAGAGTCAGGAGGGAGATTACCCCCAAAGGGACCTCATTTGATACACCCAATAAAATAAAGAGCTTCCTGGCAGTGGGATGCAATGTGCTTCAGAACCATGCACAGTTCTATCACCGACTGGTTGTGTGACTGTGGGACTTTGCAAGCTATGGTTTCTTCATCTAACAAATAGAGATAATATTTATCTTGCAAAATATTTGAGAAGATTAGATGATATATATATATAAATACACATTTATATATATAAAATTATATACAGCATTTATATATAATATGTGAGTAAATAATATACAGCATAATACAGAGATGGGCAAAAGTAGGTTTACAGTTATAAGTATACAAAAGGGCATTTATTCTTGTATTATTTATTAGTTATTGTATTATATTCCATATGAACAACTATAAACTACTTTTGGTCATTCTATACATATTATAATACATTATATATAATATACTATATATGATATATGATAGATATATGATATATGATATATAAATAATACATACATAAATATATAAATAAAGATATATAAAATCTATTTAAAATATATAATCTTGGCATATTGAGCTGTCTCCAACATTAGTTTGCTTTCCACTAGAAAGCGAGAGGGTTTAAATTCCCAGGCCCCACTTTCTGACATTGTATCATGGTGGAAGAGCTCTTAGTGCCCTGTACCAGAGTTAATAAACATTGCCATTATTTTAAAAGAGAGATTTAAATTTGGTTACTTGGTATTCACCTTATTCCTCAGAGATTTGACTTTTTTTCCAGTTAATTCAAAATTGTTTGCTCTACAACTATAGCCTTGCTGAAGAGTGTTATTCCAAAAGAAATGTTCAGCTTCGGGCATATCCGGCAGGACAGAAAATGCATTGGAATTGTTCTTTTCAAGGATCTTTTTTTCAAACAAGCAAAAAAGAAAGTAAAATGCAAAAGATGTGTAATCTAGAATGAATTGGCTACTTGAGTTTTATAATAAATATAATAGAAGTCGACCATTACTCATGCCATCCCGACAGTTTGTTGCCTGGGTAAATAGTTGCCTGTGAGTTTTACTTGTAAAGTCAGATTTAAGGACTACATTTCCTACTCAGCAGAAATTCAAATTCACTGCTCATGATAGTTGAACTTTATTCATTACAGATAATTTTCAGGTGCTTCTTTCAGAGTTCTGAATATTTTGGAATGCATTTCCCACTTCATTGCAAAGGAATGCAAATCCGAATGAATGTCTCTTTAGTCTTATTATAAAGATGAGTCAAAGAACAGCTCCAGGTGGAATTATCACTGTAACATTTTTTTGTGTTAGATGCAATCATTCTCTATTTTGGGGATTTATTTCCAATGATGTCAATTTCCCTCCATATATTTCTGTCAGTGAGTTTCTGAAAGATTAAAAGATCATTAAAGTTGAAAAAGAAATCTCTAAGTTAGATGAGCTTTCGTGTTTTCTGGATTTAGGAAAGTATTGAGTCCTTAAGCTCACTCGAGCAATTATTTTCTCAAATCTCCTTGGTATAATTTCATTCAAAATCTCTCACTCTATTGTGTATTATTGCAATTGGTTATATTATTTAATCTGTGACAGTGTTCTTTACCATGAATAAAACATTTTAAAATGCAGCTCTTATCTAGCTGGGTGACTTTATAAATTCTTAATTTTGAAAGAGTAATGATTGCTTTTTTTCTTTGTGGTCCACATCGACGATTCCAATGCAATGTGATTCAGCAAGCACATTAACCACAGTGATGTCTGATGGTTACTCCCTCCTCAGTACCTTCCTCCTGGGGAAGGTGCCAACCCCTCTATGAAGTTAAGAGAAATGGTAAACAAATCTCAGAGATCACAGCATTCACTCCTGAAACGCTGTTTCCCCTCGGGTGAAGTTACCACTGCTTAATAGCGCAGAGCGATCCTTCATGCTGTGTAGAGGAAGCAAGCAAGAAAGAAGAGGCCAAGTCACATTTCCAGGCAACTGACTAAGAATTCCTTATATTTCGGCAACGCATCTAAAACCTCAGGAGTACCCCGAGCTATGACTCAGCTCTCTGTCCTTTGTGCCCAGTTGGACTAGCACCGATACTTGAGCTGGCAGAATGGCAAACCTAACTACAAGCTAGGCTTCATCTAGGACGTGAAAGCTGAAGTCTATACCTTGAGCCCATAGCTAGGCAGGCAAAGCGAGGCGAAGAATTTAATTCACAGGATGGAGAAAAAGAATCATAGTTTTGAACAAATGTCCTGAGTAAACATTATTTTCTTATTCTATGAGTTCTGAAGAAAAAATAGCCTTCCAACATGAACTGAAGTTACAGGGCCTTACCGCCATACACCCACTGCGGCTGGCTGGCAGATGAAGTCCCAGCCATCCCCGCCTGCCACCTGCGGAGTCTGCACCTTTGTGGATCCCCTGGCACCACAGGCAGGGCTGGCCTCGTGCTTCTGGTGCAATGTGGCAAAGGTGTGACTACGTCGTGCTACAGGAGACTCTGACGAGCATGCTGGACATAATGCTGTGAGCTTGACGGAGCAAGTAGCCAGGATAGAGAAAGGTAGACGGGAACTGCAGGTGGCATCCAAGAGCTGTGGACAACTTCTAGGAGCTGGAGCAGCCTTCAGCCAGCGCCCAGCACCGAGTCGGGGCCCTCAGGCATCCGGGGGGCGCGTGAATCCTGCCCCCAGCCCCAGCGAGCTTGGAGACAGGGCCTGGCCCAGCCAGCCTCTAACCGAGAGTGTGGCCCGGCCATCCCCGCTGCAGCCCGAGCGGCCCGGAGCAGAGGGCCCAGGTAGGCTGTGCCCTTAACGTACAGAAACTATGACATAACACACTTGGGTTCTCTTAAGCTACTAAGTTTGGGAGGATTTGTTATGTAGACACAGAAAACCAGTGCGCCCCTGTGTCATGGCCACACTCTTGCGTCAGGGCCGCGGCCTCACCCGGAGCCGAAGGAGGGCGAGTCGTTTCCTTTGCGCAGCTGACGGCCCGGCTGATGTACAGAGAAGCAAAGCGTCTTCCCGGTGGTGGCGGCAGGGCATGCACGGGGGACACACCGCACCGGGGGGGGGGCACAAAACCACCCAGGGGAACGAACCCGCACCCAGGGGACAAAGCTCACCCAGGGGGAGCAATCCACCCAGGGAACAAAACCTGCACCTCTCAAAGTCCCGGCCAGTCTAATAGGAGCCAGGACAACTGTGGCCCTCAGCCAGCGACGGGTCAGACGTTAGTCAGCCAGCCTGGCATCTGTCATGACTACGCCCCATCATGTTTATGTAACTGGGGCCTTCTGCGCTGCCACAGTGGCGGGAAGGCCGAAGTGTTTTCACCTTCCCCACGCACTGAAATGGCGAAAATGAACACAGGGAATACCAAGCGTCGGCAAAGGCGCACAACTGGAATCCTCACACTGCTGGAGAGTCTCAGTGGGGTTAGCTACTTCGGAAAGCTGTTGGGCAGCAGGGATTAAAACCGAAAAACTGCATGTATGTATGTATGTGGGTGTGTATATATATATATACCCTATGATTCAGCAACTTCACTCTGAAATACATGACTAAAATAAATACATGTTTACCAAAAGACATGTCTGAGAATGTCCTTAGTCACACTGTTTATAATAGTTCCAAACTGGAAACAACCCAAATATCCAACATCAGGAAAACGAAAGCATAAGTTGTGGTTTATTCATAAATAAAATGCTACGGAGCAATGAAAATAAGTGAACTACAAATACACGTAACATGAAACTTACAAGCATATGGGGCGAGAAAGAAGCTGGTGGTTTAAGGAAAGGTCAGTAGCAGGCAGGACTAGACTGTGATTTAGGAGCCAGTGTGGCGATTATTCTGCTGGAGGGAGCAACTAGAAGGGAGCCCGAGAGGCGCCCTGGGGAGAGCGATGTAATGGTCCGTTGGTTGCTGTGGATGCTGTGATACAAGGGTGTTCACTTTGTGATAACTCATTAAGTTATACACTTATTGCAGGTATAATTTTCTTTATGAATGCTTTTCACACAGGAAAGTGCATTTACTTTAACTTGAAGGTTTACTACTATTTCCTCTGTATGGCCTCTCTCTACCTCTTAAGCCTCCAATGCCCCCGTCCCTCTGCACTTTGGGTGCAAAACAAGAAAGAGAAGACAAAACACTAGAACAGCCAATATGGGGTAAATCAGGAAACAAATTCATGTCCCGTGTTTGTCTAATAAAATACTTCAGGCTCTTTTATATATACATGTTTATATATATATATGATTTTATACATATACTTATGAACTACTAGAGCATAGGTTACATACAGCAAGCCCTTCTATCCCTCAATCCTCTAGTGTGTTTTTCTAAGAAAACATATTCTTATATAAGCCACAGTACAATGATCAAATTCTAGAAATTTAACGTGAATACAATTTCATTTTGTCTGCAATCTATATTCTAATTTCATCAATTTTCTCAATAATGGGCTTTATAGCACTTTCTCTTCCTTCTTCCCCATTTATCTATTTATCTATTATCAGTATAAATTCACAATTTTTCAATGATTAATAATTCATTGCTATCATTTATTATTTTGATGATAAATTTCCTTGATTTGGCCAATAAAAATCCCTCAGGCTGCCTCTATGTTATTTTGCCATGACCCATAATCTGTGAGCACTTCCTTACCTTCTCACACAAGATACACTAGGCTCACATTTTATTTTTCCTGCCCCAGCCCTGAAAGCAGCCTTTCTCCAAGGGACCCTGGTTGCATTGAGTGGAAAATGATATTAGAAACAAATATTTGGATTATCCCAGGTGTGGTCATTGTTACAGGGGTGCCTTACTTCTAGCCCTTTTGAGGAACACACACACACACACACACACACACACACACACACACACACACATATGGATATATATATGCAGATATATATATAGAGAGAGAGACAAAGGTGGAGAAATATATATGGATATATATGTGGATATACATATATATGGATATATATATACATACCTGACTCTCAGACACCTGGAGGTGAGAGAGCATAATTAACAAATAAGGCTTCCTGTTATAGATGAGAAAACTAAAACTCTTAATAGTTAAGTAACTATTTCAGGGTCACATTACTAACAAGGGCCTAAAATCCCAAGCCCAGTGGTATTTATATTGCTCCTGACTTTCCACACAGGAAAGTGCTTTGGTCCTTGAACTTGGCTAGACACTTCCTTCAGTACAGGTAATATAAAGAGAAGGAGTTCCTTTCACACCTATGTGCCCACTGAATGCCCAGCTTAACCCACACTTACACATGTGATGTGTGAGAACTAAGCTGTTTTATTTCTAAGTTTTTATTGAATAATATAGTTTCTCCTCCTTAGGCTCTGTCCAAAAAATGTAGCAATGAAATGATACATTGAAATCCACTATTTTTAAGATCGCCAACTATTCTAGAGCTAATGAAAACATAGATAAGTGGAAATGCAGAAAGGCATATCTTTACAGAAAGATTCCTTGTTTAATCAGTTGTGAAGTTAAGAAAGCCCTGCCAAAAATGCGAGTTATGAGAATGTTTCTTTTTGAGCAGAGTCTCAGATATTTGCAAACAAAAATTTTATATAGACAGAACATGTGTCTATCTTATCTAATATCATTCTTTCTACACAAGTCATTTGGAATGAATTCAGGTCTGTATCCACATTTATCTATGGTTTTATAGCCCTGATGTATATACAAAAGATAGAATTTTATGTGACAGTTGTGAAAAATCATGGCTTCTTACATTTGCATTACACTTCTCCTAAGAGATCTTCCTTGAGCATAGAAAACTGATTTGATTTACCTAAATAATGGGGCAATCACAAAACCTCTCAGAGCTTCTTATGCGGAATAGCTTTGCTTACAGGACGCTTATGGCTCTCCTGGGGTGAGGAAAACCCCACCTCATACCCTTCACAATTGAAGTGGCTGTGCCCTGTTAGGTTTTCCTGGTTTATGATATCATGAGCCATTGGACATCCTCTACCTCGCACCCCCATTTAGACTAGCAGTGTATATCACCACTTCCTGACTCTGTAGCCGTGACAGACACTGCTAATCAATCATTCTTTCCTAAGTTTCTCCTACCACCCATCACCCTTTCCAAACACACTCCCTCTCCCACTCTTAGTTCATATTTAGCCTTAGAGTTTATAGAGGGAGTATAATTCAATAGGACAAGAATGGAGTTAGGAGTCAGGAACCTGGATTATGTCTCCACTTTACCCAGAAATATTTGGGTCACTCTGAGCTAGTCACTTTAGTTCTCTGAGTTTCAGTTACCTATCATCAATCTATCATCAATCTATCATCTATTTATCTATCTATCATCATCTCATCCTTCAAGTTCTTCAAGCTCTGAAATTCTGGCTTTTATTTCAAGTACAAAGGCATATACTAGTTTAACAGTAGCTAGTTTAATCAGAGGAACCCCCTGCTCTGCCTGATTCTGATATATGCCTGTATGCACATAAATATGAGGCCCAAAGAAAGAGGAGTATTGTGATTCCCACTTTGGGAGTGGGTCAAGGAGTCTAAGTGGGGACTTTATGCAGTCATTTATCAAATATTGATGGAGACCTTTCCATGAGCCAGCTCCTCTTCTAGGCACTGCTTATCCTGCAGAGAACAGGACTGTCCAAGGCCCTGTGCTGGTGAAGCTTTCATTTTTGAATGTGTGGAGGGACCAACGGTAAACACATAAAGATACTGAAGGAAAAATAAAATTTCAAATGGTTATAAATGCTATGAAAGAAGGAAAAGAGGGGGAAAAGAATGAAAAGGAGCCAGGAAGGTGAGCAGATACTTCAGAATGAGTCATCAAGGAAGCTTCTCTGGGGAGGTCACAGCTAGCCTGGGCCTTCTGACCAGTCATACAATGATCTGGTGGCAGGGCTTTTAGAACAGGGAGCAGCGTGTGTACATAAAGGTTTTCTGAAGATGGCTTTGTCTGTTGGAGCAAGACAATGAACTCCAGAGCCATTGCAGCGTAATGGGCGATGGCAGAGAAATGGAATCTGCGGCGAGAGGCGGGGGCAGCTGAGAGTCCGCCTGGGCAGGAGGGCACCTTTTCTGCGGGAGGCAGGAGTGATGCTTGCAGAGCAAGGGTCTTTCTCCTTGGGAAAAACCAAGTGTGTCAGAAATGTGGGACCAAGGGACACCAACTGTCAGACCTGCTGGGCCAATCATTGATTTAGGTCTCTTTAACAGAAATCCTAACTCTAAATGGAAAACTAGAGTTGAAAAATCCATCTTTCAGTCTTAGACGTTCACAATATTTTTTCTCTGAAAAGACCCATTATGTTCAGCAGAGGAAACCTCAGCCTTTCCCTGAAGAGTGAATCATGAGAGACTGTAATCATGGGGGAGGGGTCACCGATGACAGATGATGCAGAATTAAATTATACAGCTAGTGTGTTGGGAGGGGGGGAAGGCACTTGATCTCTCTTGATGTCTTTTTGACAACTATAAAGCGAAGGCTTAGGCAAAATAGTCTTGAAGTCCCTTTCCTATTCTGAAGTGGAACTGTTTATTTGTAGCTCTAGGATAGATTTTAAAAATAATGTTTCTTGCTATTTAAATAATCTTTACCATATTAGACTTAAACAAAATTGAGTAAGAAACAAATTTTTATAAAGCATACTGTAGTTCACACTCCTATCCTTAATCTGGTACATAAGCGATTTACATAATTTAGATGATGTATTTCCATTAGCACATATATTCTCATTCAATTTCATTATGTTAGCTTATCCATATTTTGAACAGGATATACTGAAAACTGAGTCCTGTAGCACTCCACCAGAGACTAACATTTTGGGTCACTCGTTTAATCAGAGGGGACTCTGCATACCTCCTTTATCGCTAGCATATCATGCAAATTCTACTTTTTTTTCCATCTGTAAAACTCAAAGCAGCATTTACCAGTTTCCAGGTGTCCAGGAACTCTACTATTCTGTAAGACTCCTTAAAGATCAGCAATCTAATTCATAGTACTAGTACTTTGACAATTAATTCAATGAGTCCCAGAGGGTTAAACTCGTTGGAAAGCAAGCTCTCTGTGCTAACTCTTAATCTAGGTAGATTTCAATTCTTTCCTACCAACGTCTAATCTGCATTTCTGCTCTGGCTCTCAATCTCCATCACAGAGAATATAAAGTAAAATCAATATATTCTTACTCTTCTCTTCAAGCTAAATCCAATAAGAATACTTTTTATTATTTTTTTATAAGCTTCAATCTTTGTGGCCATTCATCTTTCTGATAATATCATAATTTGGTCCACACCATTCTTTAATGCCTTCAATTATGTGTTCTTTCTTTCATATTTTGTTTGTTTGCATTAAAATGTCATTTTGTTTAGGAGGCAAAGGGTACTGAATGGGTTGTTGACAAAAGGAGAAGCATAAATGACGACAAAATATGGGAATACATGGTTTTCCTCACTAGTAGTCAACGTAATTCAAATTGAAGCAATGAAAAAACACATTTTGCCTATCAATTGGAGAAATTCAATAGCTAATAAGTAAGAGTGAAGGGATATGGAAACTATCCTATTTCAGTGGTGGGAAGATAAACTTATATAACCTTGCTAAAGGCAACATTTACTGTGCACCTTTGATTTGGCCCTTCCCTTTCGAATAATTTATCTAAAAGAAATGATCAGTTATGGGCAAAGATTTATGTCTAGAAGGATATTTATCACAGAGCTGTTCATAATGCAAAGCAATCCAAATGTTCAATGGCAGGATTATGAGTTAGGTTAAATGAGTTATGGTACTTCCATTCTGTGGAATTTTATAAACCTCTTAAATGTAAAATGTTGGCGTAGAAAACTAATGATGGAGGAAATGGTCACAATATATTAAAACACAGATTTCAAACCTGTGTTTATACTGTGATTCAATTATCACAAATGTTTTTATATATGTATAAATAATTTAATTACTTATCCAGTCTGGAGACCCTGAGCTAGACACCATATACATATATAAATAGCAGAAAATGTTGGTTGCCTACCTAACAACCATTTTCCTCTTTTTCTTATGGCAGACTTCCAGTTTAGTTCAGTTTTCCATTGCTCCATTCTTCCCCCATTTGATTCTGGAGTAAATCCTAAATTTAAGCCATTTGTGGTTGTCTTCTTTTTGCAGTTCTGGCCAGTGTGACTTAAGGGCAAGTCTAAGGGTATGTATGGGGTTGCTTCTGGGAAAGAATTCCAGCTCTTAAAGAATCATGCTGGAAAAGATGGACCCCTTTACTTTGGCTGAATTTTATCTTTTCTGAATATCATGCAATGAATTGTCCCAGCCATTTGTGTCCATGAGAATAATTAACAATGCCCAGCATTCTACGTTCCTTTGTGTAAATCCTTGTTTCTGTCCAGAATTATTTTCCTTCTACCTGAAGTACTTTCTTTAATATTTCTTGTAGTGCACATCTTCTAGAGATGGAAAGTTGGTGTGCTTCCAGTGTTTGTGCTTTTGAAAAAGTCATGATCTCATCTTCATTATTTAAATATACTTTTGCTGGGTATAGAATACTAAGTTGAAAGTTTTTCTAGTTTAAAGATTTTTCTTTACTCTCATCTCACATATGTTGTCTCCGTCAAGAAATCTGGTGTCATCCTACCTTTGTGCCTCTGAACATTGCCTTTTTTCTCAAGTTGCTTTTAAGATTTCCTCTTTATCACTGGTTTTGAGCAAATTATTTATAATGTGCCAGGGTGTGATTATCTTCCCCTTTCTTGTGGTGGAGGCCTATTTATTTATTTATTTATTTATTTATTTATTTATTTATTCATTTATTTTTAACCCTCACCTGAGGATTTTTTCCCATTGCTTTTCATACAGTGGAAGGGAGAGAGAGAAACATCGATGTGAGAGAAACACATCAATTGGTTGCCTCCCACAAGGGCCCTAACTGGGGCCACGGATCAAGCCTGCAACCAAGGTATGTGCCGCTGGCCGGAATTGAACCTGGGAAACTGGAGCCCTTCAGTCCACGAGCCCATCTTCTGACCACTGAGCAAAGCTGGCTAAGGTGGAGTGAATTAATTTAGCTTCTTGGATTTGTGGATTTCTAGTCTTTGAAGGTTTGGGAAAATTTTGATTATCATTTTTTCAAACACTTTTCTGTTACCCCATCTCTCTCCTCTCTTTGGAGACAATAAGGACAAGTACATTAGACTGCTTGAGGTTGTCTCACAGCCTCTCTGTTTCATTTTAGATTGTTTCTATTGCTTTACATTTTAAAAGTCACTAAATTTTTCTTCTATCATGCCTTATCTAGCATTAATACCATCCCGTATATTTTTTCATCTCAGACTTCGTAGTTTTTATCTCTAAAAACTGTATTTGGTTATATTTTTTTCTTTACCTTTACTGTTGAGAGTATTACAGGTGTTCCATTTTTTCCCCCCAATTGACCCCCTCCACTTTGCTCCCACCCCCTCCCTAGACCTTCACCCCATTATTGACTATGTCCATGGGTTATGCATATATGCATATAACTTCTTTGGTAAATCTCTTCCCACCCTCCATTCCCCTTCCCTCGTTCCTCTGAAATATGATCATCTGTTGCATGCATCAATGTCTCTGGATCTATTTAGTTTGTCAGATTCTTTTGTTCATTAGCTTCATCTTAAAGAAGATCCTTCAATTTTTCCTGTAGTGCTGGTCTGGTGATGATGAACTCCTTTAGCTTTTTCTTATCTGTGAAGCTCTTTATTTGACCTTCTATTCTAAATGGTAGCTTTGCTGGGTAGAGCAATCTTGGTTGTAGTTCCATGTTTTTCATCACTTTGAATATTTCTTGCCACTCCCTTCTGGCCTGCAAGTTTTCTGTTGAGAAATCAGCTGACAGTCGTATGGGTGCTCCCTTGTAGGTAACTAACTGCTTTCTCTTGCTGCTTTTAAGATTCTCTCCTTGTATAACCTTTGGCATTTTAATGATGATGTGTCTTGCTATGGGCCTCTTTGGGTTCCTGTTCTTTGGGACTCTCTGTGCTTCCTGGACTTGTAAGTCAATTTCCTTCCCAGGTAGGGGAAGTTTTCTGTAATTATTTTTTCAAATAGGTTTTCAATTCCTTGGTCTCCTTCTTCCCTTTCTGGCACCCAATAATACAAATGTTGGGCCTCTTGAAGTTGTCCCAGAGGCTCCTTATACTATTTTCATATTTCTGGGTTCTTTTTTCTTTTTGCTCTTCTGGTTGGGTGTTTTTTGTTTCCTCATATTCCAAACTGCTGGTTTGATTCTCAGCATCCTCTACTCTACTGTTGATTCCCTGTAAATTATTCTTCATTTCAGTTCCTGTAGCCTTCATTTCAAATTGGTATTTTATTATGTTAAAAATTTTCTCAGTTAATTCCCTAATAATATGCTTAAACATCCTTATAAACAAAATTCTGAACTCTGTATCTGTTGGCTTGCTTGGATCTATTTCATTTAGTTCCTCTTCTAGGGGTTTCTTCTGTTCTTTCCTTTGTGACATGTTTCTTTGCCTCCACATTTTGGCTGCTTCCAGGTGTTTGTTTCTATGTATTAGGTAGAGCTGCTATGTCTTCTGGAATTTGTAGAGTGGCTTTGTGTAGTAGGTGTCCTGTAGGGTCCAGTGGCTCAGCCTCCCCAGTCATCTGAGCTGGGCCTTCTAGGTGCTCCCCTGTGTGGGCTGTGTGCACTGTCCTGTTGTAGCTGAGCCTTGGTTGCTGTTGGTGTCACTGAGAGGAATTGACCCCCAGGCCAATCAGCTGTGAGGACCAGCTGCAACTACAGCCAAAGAGCTGCTATGCTGGGGACACCCCTGTGGAGCAGGATTCACTTCAGTGGGGCTTTGGTGTTCACCAAGTGCGCCCCTTGAGTGTCACTCATGGATCTGATAGGGTTGTAATCCAGCATGGTGGAGTCTGACCACCAGGTGCACTGTCTCTGGGGCCTTCCAGGAGGTGCAAAGTCAGCCTGTGCCAGTGCCTTGCCCAGGGCCACCCAGCATGAGCTACACAGCAAACCGTAGTTGCCTGCCACTTGTGCTGGGCTTGGAGGTGCCCAGGAGAGGCCAAGCTCTGGGCCAATGCAGCTGCCGCTAGTGCCAGGCCTGGGCCAGTTATCAAGCCGTATGGGGCCCGCTGCTGCTCGTTTGAGAGATTTTAGGAAAGTCCTAAGCATAAGACTCGAGAGGCCACTTGCTCAGAAAAGCCCCTGGAAATGGCCTGGATGAGCTGCAGGTGGGGAGGGGCGGGGCCTCCGGGAATCCCGGGGCGGGGCCAAAGGTGTGAGTCAGGTGCTGGCGACTCAAACATGGCGCCTGCCTGCCGGCTGTGTGCGGGAGGACTCGCCAAAGGAGCCGTGGCCTCTGCCAGCCCTTCTGCCTGGGAGGAAGCCGCCCCTCCACCTCTCGCCCGGATTCCAGGCAGGTTAGTTCCCCCCCGAGTGTCCCAGGTCCTTTCCGGCTGCTGCCCGGCGCTGGGCTCAGAGGGAGCGTCCGAGTGAGTCCGTGCCGGGCCCTTTAGAGGAGCTGCTGGGGCTCCCGCAGCCTCAGGGACCCTCAGGGACAGTCCCGCTGGTTTCACAGCCTGGAGTTGTGGGGACGTCTCTTCCCAGCCTGGAGCCCTGGGCTGGGGGCCTGCTGTGGGGCTGGGACCCCTCCCTCCTCCGGGAAACCTCCACCGCCGAGATTCCCTCCCAGGTTTCAACAGCGGCACCGGGTGTGGGCCCGCGGCCGCGTCTCTGTGATTCAGCCCCGACCCGCCCGCGTCTCCGCCCCTCCTCCCGGTCTCGATGCTCCTTCAGCTCCCTGGCTGTGGGGCTTCTGTGCAGCCAGGTTTCAGGAGGCTCTGAGGGATGGTGGTTCTGTATTTTAGTTGTCATTTTGATGTGGTTGCGGGAGGCGGCGGGTGCAGCTGCTACCTACGCAGCCATCTTGTTCTCTCCTGGCTATTTTTATTTATTTATTTATTTTTATTTTTTAAAATATATCTTTATTGATTTCAGAGAAAAGAAAGGAAAGGGAGAGAGAGAGAAACATCAATGATGAGAGAGTCACTGATCGGCTGCCTCCTGCACGCCCCCAACTGGGGATCGAGCCCGCAACCCGGGCATGTGCCCTGACCAGGAATCGAACCCCAATTGCTTGGATCCTAGGTCGACACTCAACCGCTGAGCCATGCCCAGCAGGGCCTGGCTATTTTTAAAATAATTTCTCTACTTAACTTTTTGAACTCATGGGATACAGTTAAAATAACTTTTAATGTCTTTGTCTGCTAATCCTAACATCTGCATCAGTTCTGGGTCAGTTTGAATTCATTGATTTTCTGCTCATCATGGGTCACATTTTCTGCTTTTTTATGGTTGTTAATTATTTATTGGATGCCAGATGTTGTGAATTTTACCTTGTTGGGAGCTGGATATTTTTGAATCACTATAAATATTCTTCATCTTTGTTCTGGGATGCAGTTAAGTTACTTGAAAAGAGTTTAATGCTTTGTGTCTTTTTAAAAAAATAATTTTTATATGTTTTTTATTGATTTCAGAGAAAGGAAGGGAGAGGGAGAGAGTCATCAATCGGCTGCCTCCCCCCCACACTGGTGATCGAGCCCTCAACCCGGCCATGTGCCCTGACCAGGAATCAAACTGTGACCTCCTGGTACACAGGTCCATGCTCAACCACTGAGCCACACCCGCTGGGCTTTGTGTCTTATTTTTAAGATTCCTTAGACAACACCAGAGCAGCGTTTAGTCTAAGCCTAATTCTTTCTCACTATAGAAGCAAACTATTGCGTACTCAACCAATGTCCTGTGAATGATGAAGTTTTCCAATCTGGCTTACGGGAGCAAGCACTATTCCTTGCCTTGCGCTGGTGTAGGGAACCATTACCTCACATTCTTTTGAGTGATTCTTTCCTCAGCCTGAGGTAGTTTCCCTAGATGTGTGTGCTCTGCTGAAGACTAGGGAAGGACTCTCTGAAGACTTCTAGAATTCAATCTCTGTTCAGATTTCTTCTCTTTGTTACTCTGTCTTATGAACTCTAGCCACCGAAGTCTCCCAAATCTTCACTTCTGGCCCTCAACTCAGACCTGACTGAGGTTCCCCAACCTGCACTACAGTCTGGAAATGCTCTCAAGGCAGCAATATGGGGCAGTTGTAGGCCTTGGCTAATATTTTAGTTATCTCTCAGGGATCACTGTTCTTAGTTACCTGATGTCCAATTTCTTGAAAAGAGCTTCTTTGTGCATTTTGTCTATTTGTTTGGTTGTCTCAGGTAAGAAAGTAATTCTGAAAATGACATGTGTTACTTTTAGGACAATGATTTTTAGAGAAAGAGCGAGTTCTCCATTCACTCTTTCCTGTTAGGAAGGCTGAAATCACGGTTGAGATAGCAGCTCTAAGAGATGGTGAACATTACATCAGTCTCAGTTCTTGGAGTGGCGTGCCCTACTAACCTGCCATTCAACATGCAGTGTGACCAAGAATAAACATTTGTTGCATAAAACCGCTGAGATCTGGGAGTTTATTTGTTAATTCAGTAAACATAAACTAATATGACTAGCACATTAAAATAATATACATTTTTCTACAAACAAATATACTTTCTTAATATCTAAGTTATAATAACAGAATTTCAAAAAAATCTTGACTGCTTGGAAATAGCAATAATAATTTTTTTAAAACCTCTCCTAAATAATTTTGGAAAAAAATTATTACAAATTATTTAGGAAATAATGACAGTCAGAACACTTTATAAAAATATACAGAATACAGTGCACTCTCTCTAGAGGATGCCCACACCTTCTTTCTTCAGGTGTGTATCTTTGCTTTCTATCTTCTAAGCTCTAAGAGTTCCCATGAGACTTGCAACCAGGTGAGCAGTGGGCTGCGGCAGCTCGACCTGGGCTAACCCCATGAACCTGTGTCCAAGGGCCCTTCTTTTGCTTCTGTAACTTGTTTCCTGAGTCCATGTAGCCCAGCTGGTTCACTTCTTCTGCTTCTGTGACTTTCTTTCTAAAAGGCCAAGGCAGCCCGCTCTCTCTCTTTCTCTCTCTCCGTCTTTCTCTCTCCCTCTATCTCCACATATATATATATAATGCTGCAAAACCTGTATGCAAAGAAATAGTAAGAGCTGATTGAATTTAATACTAGAAAATGCACCATGACCAAATAGAGCTTATTCTAAGCATGATTTAACCTAAGGAAATCTAATATAAAGCAGCCACCCAAAGGTTAAAGAAGAAAAATAATCTCTGCAAATGCTAAACAGAAAACTTTCACTCTGGTTTAAACAAACAAACAAACAAACAACAACAACAACAAAACTCTTAGCAAATGAGGGCTAGGGAGGTGGTTCTTTAAAATTATAATAAATCTATCTCATACCCACCACCAATATCACATTTAATGACTAAACACAGAGCTTTCTCATTCTGAAGTAATAAAGGGGCAAAGAGTTTTTCAAGAGTGTTTTATTTACCTTTTTTTTTTTGCAAATTTTAACCAATATAAGCCAATAAAAAGCAAGAAAGCAAAACTATCATTATTTGGAAACTCTGTTACCTAGAAAACTCAAAAGAAATCAACTGAAAATATTTTAGAAGCCATAAAAAAATTCAGCAATGTGACTATATATAATAAAAATTAGATTTTTATATACCTGCAAAATCCCACTTTGAGCAAAGGCAAACTCCAGAGCTCACACAAATAAGCCTCTGCGACACTTACTAAGGAAGCTCAGAGAGACTGAAGCAGTACATGATGTTTCAATTTAACATTGCCCTTCACATTCTGAAAAAGCTCATAGAGATAGAGCAGGGCCAGGTGTCAGACACTAGGAGTGGGATCCTGCCCTAGGGATACAGGACGTATAAACTGCTTAGCAAGGGACACAGCAGTCCCTCACCAAGCATGCCCCAGATTATGACAGAACCTTATCCTTCATCACTGTACTGCCACCTCGGCATTCACGGTTTGGGAAGCGCCAGCCCTTCCTTTGATATTGTTCGGGGATCATGGCAGAGGCTATTATTCAAAAAATGGCCACAACAATATTTCTAATCCCACATGCTCTTGTAGAATCTCGCCATATTCCATCAAGAGTAGGATCTCTTTAGCCTCTTCATAAACTCGACGGTGCCTGTGACTTCTCTGGCCAATAGAATACAGAGGAAGTGATTTTATGTGACTTTCAAAGCCAGTTCAACAGTAGGACACAGTTTCCAACTGGTGCTTTCTCAGATTGGGGAAACTAGCTACTATGCTGTGAGGAAACAGACACTAGCCTACATGGAGGGGAGACATGGAGAGGTCAGAGTGCAGAAGAACTAAGGGCCCCCAACCAACAGTGTGTATCAACTGCCAGACAGGTGAATTAACAAGCCTTAGATGATTTCCGTATCCAACCTTCCCACCTTCCAGCCCAGCCTCAGACATCAAGGAGCAGAGAGAAGCTCTACTCACTGTGCCCTGTTCAAATTCCTGACCCATGAGTGTAATAAGTTAATGTTTTATACCACTAAATGTTGGGATAATTTATTATGCAATCACAGTAACTAAAGCAGAGACAAGAATTCAAGTCTTGGGTTTGTAGTTTATATGACCAACTCACTATTATACCAGAATTGATTGTTGTAACATTTGGCTTTATCCAAGTTCCATGGAGTTCTGCAGAAGGCTAATTTTCTGGGAGCCAAATTGCAGGAGATCAGTTAAGCTAGCCATTACCTCTGAGACAGATAAAAAATATAATGGGAAAAGGTCACATTCATAATACAGCCAACAAAATATCTAGAAATTAACAGGACATTTGTAGGGCCTAAGTAAAAAAGTGAATTCTTTTTTCTGGAGAACATAAAGGAGAGCTGGTTTTTCTAGCAAGCAACGTTCAATATTGAAAATATAATAATACTCACAAATTAATGTCTAAGATTAATGTAATTCTACATAATTACATTACATGCATTCAATGTAATTAATTCTAATGGGAAATTTAAAAGGATTTTTCTTGAATTTTACATATTCTGAAGCTCATCTTTAAAAATTAGGAGACAGAGCCAAAATAATTCGAACAGAGAAAGTTCAGCTTTAAGGGTTATTAACTATAAAAGGTGATTGGAATACTGAGGGGTTGGCTAGTAAGAAGTAAAGAGAGCTAAATAATATAAGAATAACATATATACTAAGCAGCCATGATTTCTAGGGCTGGGAAAAAGCCTCACTCAATGACTGAGATCTAGACCTTGTTGAAGGCACAGCTGTGGCTCAATGAATGGCAAAGAAATAACTGTGGTTCTATACCAGTGGAACTTGCTTGAAATTTGCATTCTAGAGTGCTGGGGAAAGCTGTTCACTGGCAAGCACCTCTCTAAAAACATTTTACAAAACTGCCCAAAGGGAGTGCTGGGAGAATCTGTTGGCTGTTGGGTACTTCAGACTAATGTGCACTGCAGAACTAGGCACTAGAAAGGCCATGCCTGCTGCAGAGACTGCCAAGCAAGCTCTTCCAAACTGAGGACTCTCTCTCTTGCAATATCTCTTTAGCACCCTCTGCTGACAAAGATTAACATCATGCCAGCTGGCAAAGGAAATTATTTAAGGGACCCAACTCCATTTTCCCAGAGCATTCAATGAAGGGTGAATTTGGAGCTGAGAAGCAATAAATTGATTACTGGCAGTGAAGGTGATTTGGATTACCACTATCTAATATTAAAATATGTTTTAAGCAAAAAAAAAAAAACAGTCCAAGAAAGACAAATATCACATGATCTCACTTATACGTAGAATCTAAAGAACAAAATAAATTGATGAACAAGATAGGACCACAGACATGGAAGCGTGAAACAGACTTGACAGATCTCAGAGGGAAGGCAGGAAGGAGGGCTGGCAGAGATTAACCAAAGAACTTATAGGCATATATGCACAGTTCATGGACACAGACAATAGATGGGAAGAATTGGGGAGGGGTGAGAGAGTGGGGGAGAAAATGGGGGACATCTGTAATACTTTCAACAATAAAATAAATTAAAAAAAAAAAAGCTTTAAAACTGTAATAATGAAAACAATATGAGAGTAGCACAAAACTAAAGAAACTGACCAATAGAAAAGAATAAGGGAATTAAAAATTCAGAAATAGACCTATATGTGTGTATACATAAATTTCATACAGATGTATGAAAATATTAAATTTCAGAAAGCTTGATTGTTTAATCATTACTGCATCAATTCTCTCTGGTCCTGCCAATGCAACACAGTGCCCAGCACCACCCCACTTGCTGGTATCTCTGACAACAAGTAGCACTCTGATAGAGAAAATTGTCCTCCTTCAATTCAACTCACTTGAAGGAGCTTAATCTGGAAATCAAGAGCTCTATTGGAAGAGAGATTCAACAAGACCCATCCAAGGTGATGGGAAAACAATAAAGGAGATGCAGAAGGATATCAGCAATGCTGATCAGCGCACCACCCCAGAGAAGTAGGTGCCTTGTGGTTTGTAATGCTAAATATACCACGTGAAAATGTAGGGTGGTAGCTGAAAGAATGAAAAGATCCCAACAACAGAAATATCGTAATTCTTGTGAGGAACAGGAATTACTTACTTCCTCTTATGGCAGCCCCAGTAGACAAAGCGAAAGATTTTGCTAAAGAGGATGGTTTGTCACTCACTGTCATCCATCCACTCTAAACTGCATAAAGTTAGAGCTGCTTTACAGTTAGTCATCCCAGAGATATGCCATATTGTTTCCCAGAACAAATGTAAGATGTAAACATGACTAGTTTCTAAACAATATAACCCTGATTATGTTTTACCAACACCACTAATAAAAAATCAAAGGTACAATGGGGTCATAATAAATAACTCAATATTCTCACCTAGGCTTCTGTGCATGATTTAATTTGCAGGTCATGTACTTAAACATATGTGAGATTCACATAGCTAAAATATGAATCCAATACTTAAAGAAAAGTGTGTTAAATTTGTTCAAAAATAGAATGAAACATTTGTCTGAACTCAGAGAGTAGACTTTCTGAATGTAACAACAAATGAAAAAACAACTAGGGGAAATTTCAATATATTACCTAAAATTTTAAATCTTTTCCATGAAAAAACATCATAAATTGAATTTTAAGGTCAAATTTTAGAATAAAATTTGAAAAATTTTAGAATAAAATTTGACTATCATTAATATGTAATGAGTTCTTTCAACTCAATAAGAAAAATTTTAAAGCCTGAAGAAATTATACTAAAAATTATCAAGTATTTTATAAATAAATCTAAGTATCCAATAAATGAATTACCTTGCTAGCAACCTAAGAAACACAAATTTAAAGAAAAATAAAGTTTTCTGTCAAATTGGAAAATATATTTTAAACTATATCAAATGTCTTAGAATTATGCACATTCTTTCATCCAGCGATTTTAATTTCTATTACTTTATCTTAAGGCAGTAACAATGGGTAGCCACAAAAGTATATGGCCAAAGTTGTTAATGACAGCCTCATTTGTAATAGTCTAAAAATGTAGATCCTTTAGAAGTCCAACAATACGGGACTGAATTAAGTCAATTTTGATAAATTCCTTCAATAAGAGAAAGAATATAATGTAGTAAAGGGACAAACTCTAGTTTTAAATTAACTGGATTAAAATATGAATCTTTTAATTCTTACCTGTATAGCCTTGGCAAGTTATTTATTTTCCCTAAATCACAGTATAAATGGAGATTCTTAAAGTGCTTAAAGTAATGACTGATATGAACATTAAATGAGATAATCCAACAATGCACTAATTATGTAGTGCCTAGAACATAGTATCCATGAAAATTAACCATCAGTGTTTTCTTTTATAGAGCATCATGTAGACATTAAAATAATGTCTCAGTAGACCATGTAGTAAAATGGGAAAAATCTTTACGATATATTGTTAATGGGAAAAAGCAGGATATAAAATTTTATGTATAGTATAATATAAATTGTATAACAAGAGAAACATAATAAAGGTATTAAAAAGCCAGGAATGTACATCAAAATGTTAACAGTGTTATCTCTAGATTACTAGACTATTTTCTCTTTTGTAAATTTCTACATTTTCTGCATTCCTCTGCAATGAACACCTATTTTGTAATCAAAATAATTATCATAAATAAAAATGTAATCTGATACATGGCTGAATATGACCAACTTTCCTCTCCTTGATTATTATAAAATATTATACATCATCTTATTATCCCAGAGTTCTAGTAGTTATACTTTATCAACAAATTTTTTTCATGTAGGCTATGATTAGATCCAAAATAACATTTTCCCTTTACTTGCTTTCCTTGCCTTTAGGTAGATAGAATTATCAGTAAGGCATGTCAAGAATATATTTTCCTTGTCTGGCCAGTGTGGCTCAGCGGTTGAGCATCCACCTAGGATCCAGGCGATCGGGGTTAGACTCCTTGTCAGGGCACATGCCCAGGTTGCGGGATCGATCCCCAGTCAGGTGTGTGCAGGAAGCAACCAATCAATGACTCTCTCATCATTGATGTTTCTATCTCTCTCTCCCTCTCCCTTCCTCTCTCTGAAATCAATAAAAATTTATTTTAAAAAAAAAGAATGTATTTTCCTGGTAATAGCAGATTTTATGCCAGTGTCCCTCTTAGAGTAGCATTTTAATTGTTTTCTCTTTAGACCCTGATAGGATTAAGAGTATAGTCACAATGGCCCTTTGTTGATTTATCAATATTCAGAAAAGTCTACTTTTCCTTTGTTAGAAATAAAGTCAATTTGCACCTTTTGGAATGAACATTTCTAAGTTGCCTAAAAACAAATATAAAATAATAATAATAATAATAATAATAATAGTAAATGATAATATTCTAAGTGCCAAACATATAGCAATTAACAAAGATTTATATGAAATAGAACTGAAATAGGTACCAGGCATTGTGTACAAAATATTCATGTTAAACTTAAGTTGTTCTTAAACTTTAGACATGTTGTCTGTGTCACTATTTTTGAACAGAGACATCTATAAAGTTTTTGCCTAGGAAACTTGGGAACCCATCTTTTAACTTTGTCACTGGGCTACTATTATTCAGGGCATCCTTGACAATAGCAGTCAGTCACACTTTTTTTCTCCTTGATAATAAATATCCCGGCAATTGCAGCCCATCGCATAAAAGTCCCTGTCTCCACTGTTCATTCTCTTAGAGCTTGATTCATGCTCCGTATCACCGGTGGAGTCCCTGTTCCTTTCACTGTCTACCTACATTAGTCAGGATTAGGTTTGATTCAATACAACAGAAAACACAACACAGAATAACATTGGCTATTTTAAGGAAGTGTGACTTAAGGAGTCTGGAGGTAGGCAGTCCATGACCAGTAAGGGAGTTCCACAAGGTCTTCAGAAACTTCCGCAAGGTCCTTCCATCTCATCATTGTCCCATCCCTGGAGAGTGTCCTTGACTCCAGGATCAAGGATGGTCAATGGAGCTCTAACCAGCAGGGTCATGTTCCAGGCTGTGTGGTGCCTCATGGCTATACTATCTTCCTTTTAGGAGACTTTCTGGAGTTACCTCATGGTACTTCCTTAGTATCTATATTAGTTATCTATGCTGTGTAACAAATTATGCCAGAACTTACCAGCATAAAACAACAAACATTCATTACATCACGGTTCTGTGGGTCAGGAATCCACATGCAATTGAGCTGGGTGCTTCTGGTTCAGGGTCTCTCACAAGGCTGCAATCAAAGTGTAGGCTGGGTCTAAGTCATCTGAAGGCTCACCTGGGGATCACTTGAGATTGCTCACAAAGCTGTTGGCTGGCTTCAGGCCCTTGCTGGCTGTATCTGGAGCATCAGTTTCTTGCCATACAGATGTCTCCATAGAGTGATCAAAACATAGCAAACGGCTTTCCTCAGAGTGAAAGAGTGAAAGAGGACAGCCCAATATGGAAGCCACCGTCCCTTTGTAGCCTAATCTGGAAAGTGACATTCTCTTAGTCCTGTTATATTCCATTCATTGGAAGGTCCAGCTCATACTCAAGAGGAGGCGAGTCAAGAGGGAGAATCAGCCTTGGCCAGGTAGCTCAGTTGGTTAGAGCTTCTTCCTGATATACCAAGGTTGTGGGTTTGATCCCAGGCCAGGGAACATACAAGAATCAAGCAATGACAGTATAAGTAAATGGAACAGTAACTTATACTTTTCTTTCTCTCTCTCTCAAATCAATAAATAAAATTGTTTAAAAACTTAAAATAATAAAATGAAGAAGAGGGACAATCATTGGGGACCATTTTAGAAGCTGCCTACTACAAAATCTCATTACCCAAAACATGGCCACATAGTCTATAAGGGTCTGGAAATGTAATTTTTAGTTGTGTAGTAATAAGCTCAGCTAAAACTCAGAATTCTGTTGCTAAAAAAGGGAGAATTTAATTATGTGACAACAAGTAGCATTCTCTACTACCCTTACTGACCCTTTGCTCCTCGCACCATGACCTCCCTTTGTTCTCCTGTCCTTTCCCTTCTTCTGTTGCAGCCTCCATCCTATACCCTTTGTTAAACAGAGTCCTCTATATTTATTATTGCTATGTAAGAACATTGGCTGAAAGCACCATCCTCTTAACCCATATTTATCAGGATGCTTAGGAATTAGCATTTTCAATCATTTTACTCCAGACACCTCTCTTCTAGTTCTAACCTAATGTTAAAACAGTAAGCTCTTTCTTTGTAAAATCTCTCAGGGCCATGTCTTTTGTTTCACTCACAGTACAATTACCTTTACAGAGACCCTCAAC